>NC_089790.1:1222500-1285000 GCF_040412425.1 Macrobrachium rosenbergii | reverse complement strand
TATAAGGATTTATAATATAAATATATTATATATATATATGTGTGTGTGTGTGTGTGTGTGAATAATGTCACGCACTGACGAAATATCACTGGAACAGGAAGAATCCCCAGTAACCCCTTCGGTTAAGAATTTAAATTTGACACGCTCAAAGAAGCCTCTCGTAGTGTGTACCATCCACCATGAGGACCATTCCGATCATTTGCTGGTAATAGAGAGAGTGCGAAATGCGATGCAGAAACCAGACCCTAATATTCAGAACGTCACTGGTATATACTCTGCCACCATTTGCCGGACGCTGAGAAATTACGAGGAGGAGGAGGAGGACATAGAACACTGTGAATGAAGATGGACTAAGTATAGACGGAGATACGATCATTCCGATAGGCACCAGATCCAATGGGGTTTCCCTCACAGAGACATAGAACGCATATCTGTGCTGGAAACTGAGTTATTATTATTATTATTATTATTATTATTATTATTATTATTATTATTATTATTATTGAAGGTTATAGCTGCGTCAGCTGCATACAGTTTCTGCTTATCAAGAATGACAAACGTCGGCGAGGAGTTACTGAAAAATTAGTTGTCAGAAAGAGAGAGATAAATTAAATGCAGCTATTACCATCCACACATGTATGTATACGTATATATATTATATATTTACATATGTATAGATATATATATATATATATATATATATATATGTATATATATACATATATATATAATAATAACATGAACATTAAAAAGTTTAAAGGAATGAGAGATATATATGTGTATATATATATACACACACATACATGCATATACATATGCCCTCATTCCTTTCAACTTACTAATGTTCAAGTCGTTTCATTCGTAATGCTTGCAGGAACACTTATACAAGCAAAGTGAAGGCCAGCAAGGCTGCAATCGTATCCCAGACACATTTAGCATGGTTTATAATTCTCTGTGAAAGCAGGGAGCTTCACTATTTCCTTGATGCCTAATCCACGCCTATTAAAACATGAAAGCTCGATCAGAAATTGATGGCGTCTCTTGATCATTCCTGACTGAACGTAATGTCCACGGCTCGCCTGCGAGGCCGGTTGCTTGATGCGGTATACTCTATTATGATTTTACTTTTTTTTCTGGCAAGAAATTTATAGTCTCTTGTGTTTCTCTTTCTCTCTAACCTGACTGTGTGTCGATCTGCAAATATATGTATGTATATATATATATATATATATATATATATATATATATATATATATATATATATATATATATATATATATATATATATATATATATATATATATATATATAATGTGTGTATAAACTGGTGCCAAGAGATTATACACTTCGAGTTTATTTGCAAGACTTCATAATGATGTGGCTATAAAATGTTTCCTTATAGAATGTCTATATCGTTGCAGTGAAATGATAAAATACTGGAAAATCATCCAAAATCAACAAATTATTTGAGCTCCATTTCGCAAGACGTTTAAGAAGCATTATGAGGGTATTGGGTTACAACAGAGAAATGTTCAACATACCCTCTTTCTCGAGAGGTCTTCCTTATCGCAATTCCTCGCTAATAACATCTCTCTGATGTTTCTGAAATGCAGTAATTCATCAACATCATCAATGAAAATCTTTTTACAGCCTAAGACAAATTCATACACCCTTTCTTGCTAAGCCCTTGTAATATCCACTTTTGTATATATACGTAGAAATGCCTACAAGTGACTCGTTATTCCATCAGCATCAGGAAATAATTACACCTGTATACATTTGTATATGTACGAGAATGCCTAATTGTTCCATTAGCATATGAAGGAAATAATTACACCCGTATATATTTTTTTTTCTTTTATCCAGCAATAGCAACAAGATTGGCGCGAGATTATTCCGACCTGGGCAGATATACGGCATCGCAGAAAAAATTACTTCCATTTCAAAGGATTCTGTTGATGCGATCTATCAGTGTTTCCATGGGCAAAGGGAAAGTTTACAAGACGTGTATCCAGCAAAAAAAAAAAAAGGGACCAAAAACGCCAGAAATTATATATTAGACACAAACAGTCTACACATTTACGAATTTGAAGGCTCTGATACCGCGAGCTCCTCCAGATAAATTCCTGCTCTCAAATGAATGACCGAATCTTCCTTTTTTTCATAAATTTCGTTCGTTCCTGACACAAAGCGGGAGAGTCTGGCGCCACGGGTACAATCGACGTCTCATTCCTCTTTTTTTTTTTTTTTTTAAGTTCTTCGTTTAATTTACTTCCAGGTTTTAAAGATTTCTTATGTTGCAGTTTTGTTAAGTATAGTCTTCGATGCAGTAGATTCAATGCTTCGTGAGATTTTCTCCGGTTTGTAGACATCAGGCGAGTATTTACGTAAACAAATATCAATCTTTCTTTATATTTGGTCAGAGCGCACGCAAGCTTACACACAAATATACATGCATGCATTATATATATGTATGTATGTATGTATGTATGTATGTATGTATATATGTATATATATATATATATATATATATATATATATATATATATATATATATATATATATGTGTGTGTGTGTGTGTGTGTGTGTGTGTGTGTGTGTGTAGCACAAGACATACTGATACAGTTATCTCTCCCATATTCATTCTTTTCTCTCTCTCTCTCTCTCTCTCTCTCTCTCTCTCTCTCTCTCTCTCTCTCTCCACCCCGAAAAAGGTCCTTGTGCAACGTCAGAGCTTTTTCGGCATACACCCATGGACCGTAAGTTCAATCCCCAGATCAGGCGAGGAAAAAACGGCATGGTCTCCATTTTTAAAGACCTAGTATGCCTTTACTGCCCTGAGCTGTCGACTGTTGTGGGTCGCTCTTGGAGGAGGAGAAAAAGAGAGAGTTAGAGTTAGAGTGAGGGAAAGAAAAGTGAAAGAATCCCAGACGTGAGTGATCAAAGCTGTGTTAAAAATGTATGAAACATATAAAAAAAGAAAGAAAAAAAATAGGGAGGGACTCGACGAGGTAATCCTCAGCCCACCGGAATACAGCCTCCCGTGAGGCCATTCTCTCTCTCTCTCTCTCTCTCTCTCTCTCTCTCTCTCTCTCTCTCTCTCAAGAGTTTTGAAAACCTTTAGATATTTGAGATTCAATACGGGATTAATATGTTGAGATATATATATATATATATATATATATAGATATATATATATATATATATATATATATATATATATATATATATATATATATATATATATATATATATATAAAGTGAACTTAGTGAGTTCTCTCTCTCTCTCTCTCTCTTCTCTCTCTCTCTCTCTCTCTCTCTCTCTCTCTCTCTCTATATATATATATATATATATATATATATATATATATATATATATATATATATATATAATTTATTCAGACCTTCCAAAAGAACAAGTGAATACAAAGGGAATACAAATATAAATACATTTATCTTGCAGTGGACAGAGAGAGAGAGAGAGAGAGAGAGAGAGAGAGAGAGAGAGAGAGAGAGAAGAAAGTCCAGGTAGGGGAAGGAGGAAAACAAAAAACACACACATGGAAAAAACGGAGCAACACAAACAGCGGGTTAGAAAACAAACCTTAAAACACTGACCAGAATTAAAAAAAACGCAGAAGAAAAACTACAAAATATGGAGGAAAAGAATGGGAGGAAAAATGAAGACAAAAGCGGTTTAGTGACAATGCATTTTGCGAATGTATTCTCTGCAACAAAATATCTTCGCGAAGTGGAAATAATACAACGGAATATTTCCTTTTTCTTTCTCTTTTTCTCCCTTTTCGTAAACGACGATAAAGTTAATGGGAACTAAATTTATAAAATGTTCTCCATTTCTTCATAAGATGAACACAGAGTGTTCGTTCGGCAGGTCTGGTCGGTGGTTGGATGGGTGACCGGCGAGGAAAGCCAGGCCAGACAGACGTTCCGCGGGGTTAGGGCGTAGGGCTCGCAATCTCACTCCTTAAACGCTTGCTGAATACCGGGAGACTGATAACACCTGTCGCCGACCTTTCTATAAGGAGGAAAAGGCGCGTCAGAAAAGCGAAGATAAATGTCAGCCATTTTGCTAATGTGCCTACTGATTGATGTGGAATGTGTAACGCATTTCCATATTGTTGAATCTCGACGATTCCTTTTCAATATTCTTTTGTGTGTGTGTGTGTGTTTTTTTTTCCTTAAACGACCAGACTCTGATTTGCGTACAGGATCGAAACTTCTTAAACGGGATTTTTATGCAAAACCCAGAGACTTCAAAGCCTGAAGTGGTTTTGGGATGGAAATTCGGCCCGTGATGCAAGGAATAATATGACAAAGACAAAATAGGATAAGTCTCCTTTAAATGTGCGATATTTGTGAGGTATATTTTATTGCTGTTAAAAATTTTAAAAATTGACCGTCTACTTAATAGCTGTCTGTGTACAATGCTACACTTGCTTTCCAGAAAACTTGATCTGCTTGACACTTGTGGACAGAAAACCTGACCTGGTTTGCACTTGTGGACAGAAAACGTTATCTGCTTGGCACTTGTGGACAGAAAGCCTGACCTGTTTGGCACTTGTGGACAGAAAACGCGACCTACTTGGCACTTGTGGACAGAAAACATGACCTGCTTGGCACTTGTGGACAGAAAACGTGGCCTGTTTGGCACTTGTGGACAGAAAACCTGACCTACTTGGCACTTGTGGACAGAAAACCTGACGTGCTTGGCTCTTGTGGACAGAAAACGTTGCCTGCTTGTAACTTGTGGACAGAAAACCTGACCTACTTGGCACTTGTGGACAGAAAACCTGACCTACTTGGCACTTGTGGACAGAAAACGTGACGTGCTTGGCACTTGTGGAATAATCTGTAGAGGAGATACGAAGTTAATGCCACTTCTCCATGTCAGAAACAGCGAACCCAATATTCGCCGTGTATAAAGAATGGCCAACCCTTTCCGGTCCGAGCTCCAATTCCACACGAGGGCTAGTACTGAACACGGCGAAACAGTGATTCATCTACACTGTTTCGCCGTGTTCAGTACTAGCCCCTGAGGGGCGCGTCAAATGTATTTCGCCTTGTTTAGTACTAGCCCCTGGGGATCAGATGTCTGGTACCGAAGTATTCATGACTATAACAGCGAACCAGATTATTCCCATGTAAAGAATGACGAACCCAAAAATCTTCTTGGACAGAATAGCGAACCCTATAACATTCACTAAACGCCCTCACAACGAGTGTAAATATATATATATATATATATATATATATATATATATATATATATATATATATATATATATATATATATATAATGTGTGTATATGTATATATATATATATATATATATATATATATATATATATATATATATATATATATATATATATATATATAGCGGTGTTGAGGGTGGGTTCTATCAATCCAGCAAACAGCAATTTAGTGCGAGGAGAAGGACACTTCTTTATTCCTTTCTAGGTGCTTTATTTAGCTGCTGACGTTTCAAGACGTTCAGTCCCATTTTCAAAGCTATATAATAAAAGAAACGTATATTAAAAAACAGACTCGGAATAACATAAAATTATAACATAAAAGTATCAGTATGTTAAAAGGAAGAGTGTTTATTTACCAAGTAGTGCTGAAGGCACAGACCGAGTGACAGTCCGGGTCAGGTTCAGCTTCGACGTGAACTCACGAGAGGTATAGAGGTGTTGAGGTGGTCTGAGTATTTAGTTGGGGACAAGTTGTTTAATAAAAAGTGATTCTAAAATTGCTAGTTGTTGGTCGTTGGGAGTTCGGCCTATGATTTTAAAATCTTTGTAGTTAATATCGGCTTTGCATTTCTTTGCATGTTCACGTATGCAAGAGAATTCTGGGTTAGATAATTTAACACCCGTTCTGTAACTCACGCCTCGATGAGAATCCAATCACTTTTAACAACCTGCGGGTGGAGCGACATATTTCCCAGGTTACATCTGGGGCAATTAAATAGGTAAATGACTCCCGAGGTCATCAAAGGAAGAAGACTCTTTGTGTTTGAATAAGGACCTAATTGTCAATGGATTAGAAGGTATTAGCTTTAGGTCAATTGCTGGTAAAAACTGTTTATTATCTGCCGTAATTCTCGATAGAAATTTTCATCATGGATGAGCGACGCTTGCGTATAGTCGTAATTTAGGTACGGTTGGTATTTCACATTTTGGATGGAAGATATTATTTAGAAATTTGTAGAGATGTTTATGAAACAGTTTGGATGGAAAGCAGTTGTCAATAAAGTACTGATGGAGGTAGAGGATTTCGTTATGGAAATTGTTCCAGTCGGATGTTATACTGAAAGCCCTGTGGAAGAGGGTAGATAAAGAATTCAGTTTAAAATTATAAAACAATGACAATAAAAATTAGAACCCAGGCCAGTAAAAGTTTTCTTTCTAAAAACCGTAGTATTAAAATGATCATCGTGTCTAAAAACCATTACATCTAGGAAAGGAAGTTTGTTTTCATTTTCGTACTCAGTCGTAAACTTAATATTTGTATGCATATTGTTAGCATATTCGAGAAATTTATCAGCTTGATCTTTATTTCTAAACAGCAAAAAGGTATCGTCGACATATCTACTATAGAAAAGAGGATGGTAAGCCAATGGGCATTCATCCAGCATGCGCTCCTCCAGGAGCACATGAAAATGTTGGCGAAGGTAGGACCCAGAGGGCATCCCATCGCCATACCATCGACCTGAATGTAGGCTTTACCATTAAAACGAAAGCTGTGTCCAGCACAGCAAGCTCCAGCAGTTTTTAAAATCCGTGATATTAAAATTGTTAAAAATGGTATCTGGGTTGGTAAAAATCCGGCTCAGAATAATCTCAATTGTTTCTTCAACAGGTACGTTAGTAAAGAGTGATTCGACATCCATACTGACCATAAATAAATCTGAGTCCTGAGGTAAAATCCTTTCTTTAAAATTATCTGAATTCTTACAACTATAGGTGTTGGTGGTTAAGGGTGCTAAAAGTGGGACAAGGAATTTAGCAAGCTTATAATTAGGAGTGTCATAGGATGTGAGGATGGGTCTCATTGGTACACCTTCTTTGTGAATTTTTGGTAGTCCATACATCACGCCATATGAAGCACCAGTACTATACAAAGAATCATAGGTATTTTCACTAATGATGTTCCGATCTTTCAAACACTTTAAAAACCGGTTTATGCGATCTTCAACTCTAAAAATAGCAGGATATTGAGGGTCACCGGTCTGTTTAAATTTTGTTTCGTCTTCTAAAATACTTTCCATTTTCTGTATATATTCGAGTTTATTTAGAATTACGGTACCTTTTCCCTTATCTGGTTTAGTTATTGTCAGTTCCTCATGTTTACCAAGTTCTTTGAGAATGTTTAGGTCCCTTTTAGAGAAGAACGGGGTCCATCTGGTAGTTAGGTTATTATAGGTTTTCTGGGCTAACCCTTGTATTTGAGTGAAATTTAGGCACATCAGTATCGAGGCGGAGATTACGTAGTCTGTTAAATAATGATTCTAGAGAGCCCTCTGGGTCCTACCTTCGCCAACATTTTCATGTGCTCCCTGGAGGAGCGCATGCTGGATGAATGCCCATTGGCTTACCATCCTCTTTTCTATAGTAGATATGTCGACGATACCTTTTTGCTGTTTAGAAATAAAGATCAAGCTGATAAATTTCTCGAATATGCTAACAATATGCATACAAATATTAAGTTTACGACTGAGTACGAAAATGAAAACAAACTTCCTTTCCTAGATGTAATGGTTTTTAGACACGATGATCATTTTAATACTACGGTTTTTAGAAAGAAAACTTTTACTGGCCTGGGTTCTAATTTTTATAGTCATTGTTTTTATAATTTTAAACTGAATTCTTTATCTACCCTCTTCCACAGGGCTTTCAGTATAACATCCGACTGGAACAATTTCCATAACGAAATCCTCTACCTCCATCAGTACTTTATTGACAACTGCTTTCCATCCAAACTGTTTCATAAACATCTCTACAAATTTCTAAATAATATCTTCCATCCAAAATGTGAAATACCAACCGTACCTAAATTACGAAAATTACGACTATACGCAAGCGTCCTGCTCATCCATGATGAAAATTTCTATCGAGAATTACGGCAGATAATAAACAGTTTTACCAGCAATTGACCTAAAGCTAATACCTTCTAATCCATTGACAATTAGGTCCTTATTCAAACACAAAGAGAGTCTTCTTCCTTTGATGACCTCGGGAGTCATTTACCTATTTAATTGCCCCAGATGTAACCTGGGGAAATATGTCGGCTCCACCTGCAGGTTGTTAAAAGTGAGATTGGATTCTCATCGAGGAGTGAGTTACAGAACGGGTGTTAAATTATCTAACCCAGAATTCTCTTTGCATACGTGAACATGCAAAGAAATGCAAAGCCGATATTAACTACAAAGATTTTAAAATCATAGGCCGAACTCCCAACGACCAACAACTAGCAATTTTAGAATCACTTTTTATTAAAACAACTTGTCCCCAACTAAATACTCAGACCACCTCAACACCTCTATACCTCTCGTGAGTTCACGTCGAAGCTGAACCTGACCCGACTGTCACTCGGTCTGTGCCTTCAGCACTACTTGGTAAATAAACACTCTTCCTTTTTAACATACTGATACTTTTATGTTATAATTTTATGTTATTCCGAGTCTGTTTTTAATATACGTTTCTTTTTATTATATAGCTTTGAAAATGGGACTGAACGTCTTGAAACGTCAGCAGCTAAATAAAGCACCTAGAAAGGAATAAAGAAGTGTCCTTCTCCTCGCACTAAATTGCTATATATATATATTTATATTTATATTTATATGTATGTGTGAGTCTGTGTGTGTGTGTGTAACGGACATTTTTAGCAATTACGACCTAGAAATGCCAGCATTAAGCAGATAATATATCTCATTTCGTGGAAAGAAGCTGCAATGATACATGCGAATTCACAAATGTGTCCACGCTTGAAAAAGCAGAGACAAACGATTCAACATGGGGTTTCTATTTAAAACGCAAAATAAAAAAACGCGCCTTCATTTTTGGAAACACAACGCCAAATGAAACAGATTAATAAGGGAAAACTTGCGACTTTAATGTTTTTCCTGTCTAGCAAACTAAGCGGTAATGACCTCATAAATACTTGGGCGGACAAGATATATTATACGTAAAGCCGTGTGACATTTTGGGGTAGAGATATTAATGGAATAAGCTGAGAGTTGGATTTGCTATTTATTTTCGTTTTGGGTCTTTAATTCGCTGTAAGGAGATTACTTCGCAAATTTCTATACTGTAACAGATTGCGTCGCGAGCGATGAAAACAACAGCAATTCACTTTAAGGGTTCCAGAATGTTTAAAATGAGGAAAAAGTGCAATTTATTTTTCTAATACTCTATATATAGCAAGAGGCTAAACTCCCTGTTATATTTACTTTTAATGTATTTTGTAAAAATTCTCTTCAGGAGAGTTACATTGTTATGGGAACGGTGGTCGCTGCCGCACTTATTTCTAGACCGTGGATTAAGTTGCAGAAAGTTGTGCACTGATATGCACGAAGCCTCTTTGGGGAGGGGAGGGGGTGTGTCTAAGGGGAAAAGGGTTATCTAGGGGGATGTGGGAAACAACCATAACCTCACCCAAACCCCCGACGCCAATTAAGAGCACGACGCCTTATAAAATAGTATAAGTTAAGGGATGGTTCGATTAGGATGCTGTGAGGCAGGCAGCTACCCACAGAATACAAGAGGAAATCTTCAGTGTTTTTCACCCTACTCTGATATGTTATCTCACAGAAGCTAAGCTGGTCGCTTAGACTGGCAAGTCTCTAAAGAATACTTAAAATAAGTCTCTAAATAATATCTAAAAGTCCTGGGCAAGCTGGCTTCCAAATTAACCTAAAATACAGTACCTGACACCCAAGCTTCATATGACCAGCAACTGTGATAAGCCCCAAGTCAGTCAATTTGAATGACTATATTATTTAATTTAATATTTATATACCTACACTGAGTATAACTGTGGTAAGCTCTAATTATTTTCCACCATCCAAAAACGACAGTCCGAGTGTAGAGAACGCGGGTTCCACTAAATGGGTTGAGATCTGCTAAAGCAATTCTGTCATTACGTAGCAGAGATGACTGGACCCTTGTCTGCTGATGAAACAAAGACATGCCGTGACTCTAAATGAGCCCACAGTCTACAGTAGATTCTCCCCCACAAATTCCGAAGGCATTCTATGGTCGTTGTTGCCCAGACAAACTCTGTCGTATTAATAGAGTTTTCCTTAGAACTGATGTCAGACCATCCAAGAGAAAAGGACGAGCAAATAATTCAACAATAAAAGGGGGAAATGACCAATTCTGAAAGTGAATAGTAAGAAATTATGATTTTTCATTCCCTGTGACATTGTGAAGTCTACTGCACGCAACACGGACAAGAGATGTGCTGAGAATGAAATACCTAAGGTCTAGATCATAAGCTTTTGAAATTCAAGACCAGCACCGCTATTCAAGGCTTAAGCAAAGTTCAACTTTTCTTTCGACATCACAGGTCCCTTAATTCCCTTTTACCAGGAGCAAATCATCAAGGCAAGTTCATTTAACGTCGTAAATACAGATAAATATGCTCGCTCATCCATTACTTAACCAGTGGCCTAAGCCTGTAGATTCTCACTAGACCGAAGTGACAACGCCGGGCACTCTTTTTGTAAGTTATATATATATATATATATATATATATATATATATATATATATATATATATATATATATATATATATATATATATATAACGTACACACAACAGTGGATGCTACTAATCCCGAAGAATTGACATATCGAGTGGCAGTGATCCTAATTAAGCCTTCACAATAGCACCTCCAACCAACTAATTACCGCCTCCCATCACACGCTGACTGGTGGCATATGGTCTGTCCCGTCCTCCCCCTCTCCCTGGGGTGGGGGAAGGGGACGACCAACCCTTTCACCGAAGACCACCCGAGCTGCCGGCGTTTGATGGTCGCCCGGGTGGCAATAACAACCCAGGAAACCTGTAATTACCTGAGGTGATTTAGTCTTTTCCTCGGCGGTTGATTGGGTGGCTTTTGGCAATGGGAACAGAGTAGGGGAGGAGGAAGATCAATCGATGGCAGTTGCTCCGATATCCTATTTGGGAGACAACTTTCCCGCCGAGGGACTTTTTTTAAAAGCCTTTATTTGCTCCTGAACCGAGAGCAGGTACGTGTGTCGCGGTCGCTTCAGTCGCTCTTGAGGTCCAGGGAGGCTGGCTGTTCCCGCACATAGGCCTACATAAAAAAGAAAGTCTTCTTAAATATGACATTTCTAAATTGTAGTTAGCACATGAGGTAGCACTGTGTACTGTAATATTCAACCTAATCGTCTTTTTTTTCAAGAAAAGTGCCTTAGTCGCATGCTCATTCTCCGTCTAATATTCTCTTAGCTTTTTTGACAGAGAAGAAACAGCACTAACGAAGGAAAGCAGACGCGAAAAGACAGATATTCAAAGCAGAAACTTAAGTAGGTGGATGACTGAATACTGCCATTAAAATACTTTTGGAAGTGAGGTTGATATTTAGAAGAGTCGAATGTTACACTTTCCATAAAATAAAGGAAAGGCTAAGAAATTAAAGAATCAACAGAGGTGATGTCGATCTTGACATAAAATCAATACGATGATCAAGGTTGTAAAAATAATGACAAAATCACAGGCGAAGTCCTTTCCAATCTGTTACTCGCTCATTTCCGCTTCTTCTTGGCTAATAAAACAACTCGATCTTTCTTAGGATACATCAAATGTTACACACCCCTTTTGGCAAAACCAGTCGTCCAAAAGATTTGGAAAAGCCAAGACCAAACGTTTTCAGTTTTATATTTTTTTTATTATTATTAAGTAGGTTCACCAGACACTGAGTCAAAATCCTTGACTCTAACAGGGCTGGTCAGAAAGGTTTGCCTTTCTTCAAAATGAAATATCTAATAAACTGCAGTTCTTTAAAACATTATAACTGGGTAAATGTCAAATGCTAAAAGAGAGAGAGAGAGAGAGAGAGAGAGAGAGAGAGAGAGAGAGAGAGAGAGAGAGAGAGAGAGAATGTGTGTGCCTGTGGTGGTGCCCTGTCTGAATTATGCAAAGAACTAAACAAGCCTCTGCCCGGCTTCTTCCAGGCCGGACAAAATCCACAACAGATTTTAGGAGAAGAAAGGCGACTACACAGGGGTCATATTTAATGCATTAAGTCCCCGATTCCAATTACTGCAGCGCATCGCCTTGGCGATCCCTTAATAAGAACGCGATCCTTCACGAATCCCTAACGATCTTTTTATACAAACAGTCCGGAAGGAACAAAGTGTTTTGCATGTTTTCCGCAGATCAGACAATCAAACTGAATTCGCATACAGCTGCATCATAAGACTTGAAATTAAAAGTTAGTGAACAGATGCTTTGAATGCTTTTGTCAAAAATATTTGTTTGTTCTTAGATTAATTATTTATTCATCCAATGCATAAGACAAGTCTAAATTTGCTTTCACTTGTACAGTAAAATTTTAACCAACAGACGCTTCAAATCCTTTTGCTGAAAATAATTCTTAGGTATTTTCAAGCAAATGACAAAATCAGACGACATTCTAAATTTACCTACGTCATATGCTGCAATAACTAAATCCGTGCTTCACGAAAATAAAATTTCGAAGTCGGACAGACTCTCTTGGACGGTTTATTTTACGTAATTCGAAAAGATATATTTATTCCAAAGAACCGAAAGCTATCTCGCAAGGATCCTTCAACTCACGAGAGTCTCTCGTCTCGGTTAAGCTTGATATAAAAGGAAATATACGAATAATTTTTTTTTTTTCAGTAGAGTGCCTCTCTTACCCTTCAAGGCTAAAGCCCTCGTATCTAGCTCATGATTATCCTACTATTTGGCAAAGCGTTCCACTTCCCAAACCAAAGAGCAACTCCTGTCGTATGTTGAGATAACTGTTTTCTCCTCTTTACCGACAACCTCGAAAAAAGGGGCACTCCATAATGAGATCAGCTTCCCCATGCGTTAAAGATAATGAGATCTCTTGTGCCGTAAAAAAGAACTGTTCTCGTGAAATTAGTCAAGAAGGAGAAACTGTACGAGCTGGAAAAAATGTTATGTTTATTGCAGCATCTTTAAAAAAAAAAAAAATGGCACATGGTAAAATCAAAAGGTGCTTAGCGGCAGAATAATATAAAATGCCACATAAAAGTCCAGATGCAATATATATATATATATATATATATATATATATATATATATATATATATATATATATATATATATATATATATATATATATATATATATATGTCCTCCACACACATATATATTATTCCACCTTGGTAGCAATGATCTTTACGCTTGCACACACATAATTACACTTTTGTAGCAATGTCTTTGCACTTGACTGGCCACTGGAGAAAATCAGAATTCCTTTTGCAACCTGTGGGCACTCAGTGCTAATTAAAGGACTATCTTAATCTAACATCACTCATCGACATAGAAAGTCATTTCTGTCATGAACTGACCCACTGTACAGGATTCTGTCAGTGCATATATAAGCACCCATGGTCACTAAGCATATTGATGATCCCCTGATCAATTAATTAAAAAAAGTAATTAGTTCATTAAAATGATATTTCTATTATCATAATTTGCACAGGTTGTTCCTATCACTATACTATGTTTTTTTCAACATATTCTAAATAAAACCAAATAGATACAAGTAAAAACAAAAACTCATTAAATTGAATGTATTCAACTTCCAGAAAACGAAGCGATTCAAAACTAAATCTTACTTAAAACTTCAGTCTTTCAAAAAACTTTTATAATGCCAGTTCACTTCAAAACTAGGCAATAAATTGTTTAAAATCGAGAAATCTTCAATACTCTTTCTGCAGCTAATACAACGACTCTCTCTCTCTCTCTCTCTCTCTCTCTCTCTCTCTCTCTCTCTCTCTCTCTCTCTCTCTCTCCACCGAAACTCAAACTCTTTTATCCTGTCATTAATGTCTAACAGTCTGAGGTACTAGGGACTGTGATGTTTGATTTTGCATTCACTATCACACCATCTTGAGCAACAACCCAGTGAAACATTATACCTCAGCCAAGTACCAGGTCTGAAAAGTTGTCTGGGATTCAACAATGTTATTATATTAATATAAACATGGTGGAAATTAATACTGGACGTCTTTAATGGTAATTTTAAAGGAATAATGGAAAAAAAACCAGTATAATGAGCATTAATACACTGGTATTTTATGGTGTTCTTCTTTCATGGTGCATTCAAAACGGATAAAACCTTTCGTCTTATTTTAATAAAGTGGAATTCGATTCACTCCGACCATATTCTAATTAGTATCACTAAGGCGTAACGTGGTTCCCGAGAAAATGAAATACGTGTAACCAAGCAAGCAAAACGTTGAAACAAATACAACGTCTTCAGAAATGTGTCCAAAAATAAATAAAAAAAAGGGCGAGAAAAGGATTAAAATCCTGATCAGGTCCACTCAGCGTATACTCCTTCATTCTCAAGACGCGGACGAAAGATCCGAAGGCGAAGACATGTGAGGAATTCAGTCCTCGCCGGAATCCCTTTTGATTCTTCGGATGCAATTTCCCTGATGACATTTACCTTCCCTTCTCTTCCCAGGGTTCAGAGGAGCTCCCTCTCTCTCTCTCTCTCTCTCTCTCTCTCTCTCTCTCTTCGCATTAGCATGATTGGCCCCTTTGGAATGATCCTGAGGGCGTTACGGATTCGTTAGGCAGAGAAGCTTGTTTCTATATACATCGGTTTACTCTGCTCATTATGCCAACTATAAGGAGCTTTTTTTTTTTTTTGCAGATCTGTGGTTATGATTCACAGAGAAGAGACGGAATAATGATACTAATATGCGCATTAATATGAAGAGATGTCCGATTTCTACTTCGAGAGAGGAAAGCGGTGAGGAAAGTAATTTGGAGGAAGCAATGGTAGGAGAAGACGGGCTGGCTTAAAACTCTCTACTAACAACATCAAAGAACGTAAGCAAAAAAAGACGGGTTTGACAGCAAAAGCTGACGTGAGAATAACGAAATCAGCATTCTCTGTTTAAGAGAATAATGATCAATGAAATCAGAAAAAATGGATATTTTTTAGACGGGCAGCAGACAAGAACATGATATAGAGAAGCCTAGATATGAACTTAAAATGTATATCATGGCGTTACGATTGCTAAATCCGCGCTGGTTTTTATTCATGGACAACTGTCTAGGAAGAGACTGCCGTATAAGAGATTATGTATGTAATTATATATATATATATATATATATATATATATATATATATATATATATATATATATACCACAGTACTGTTTATATATAGCTAAATTTGCCTTCTTTTTGCACGCACGGTTTAAAACCTTCTCTATCACTACTGAGTTCAATAGCAAACAATTACGGGCAAAAATAAATAAATAAATAAATAAATAAATAAATGCATAAATACATAAATTAATAAAAATTTACCACAACATACCGGTTAATCAACTTACACAGTAGGCCCATAAGCAGCAGCAGAATGAATCATCTAGAGAAATTCCATTTCACCTCCATTTTTCTAGCACTTTCACGCTTTTTCACCTTCACTTTTCTAGCACTTTCACGCTTTTTCACCTCCAGTTTTCTAGCACTTTCACGCTTTTTCACCTCCAGTTTTCTAGCACTTTCACGCTTTTTCACCTCCAGTTTTCTAGCACTTTCACGCTTTTTCACCTCCAGTTTTCTAGCAATTTCACGCTTTTTCACCTCCACTTTTTTTTCTAGCACTTTCCACACGCTTTTTCACCACCATTTTTCTAGCAATTTCACTTTCACGCATTTTCACCTCCACTTTTCTAGCACTTTCACGCTTTTTCACCTCCATTTTTCTAGCACTTTCACGCTTTTTCACCTCCATTTTTCTAGCACTTTCACGCTTTTTCACCTTTCCATTTTCTAGCACTTTCACGCTTTTTCACCTCCAGTTTTCTAGCAATTTCACGCTTTTTCACGTCCAGTTTTCTAGCACTTTCACGCTTCTTCACCTCCAGTTTTCTAGCACTTTCACGCTTTTTCACCTCCAGTTTTCTAGCACTTTCACGCTTTTTCACCTCCATTTTTCTAGCACTTTCACGCTTTTTCACCTCCAGTTTTCTAGCACTTTCACGCTTTTTCACCTCCATTTTTCTAGCACTTTCACGCTTTTTCACCTCCATTTTTCTAGCACTTTCACGCTTTTTCACCTCCATTTTTCTAGCACTTTCACGCTTTTTCACCTCCACTTTTCTAGCACTTTCACGCTTTTTTCACCTCCATTTTTCTAGCACTTTCACGCTTTTTCACCTCCATTTTCTAGCACTTTCACGCTTTTTCACCTCCATTTTTCTAGCACTTTCACGCTTTTTTTTCACCTCCATTTTTCTAGCACTTTCACGCTTTTTCACCTCCATTTTTCTAGCACTTTCACGCTTTTTCACCTCCATTTTTCTAGCACTTTCACGCTTTTTCACCTCCATTTTTCTAGCACTTTCACGCTTTTTCACCTCCATTTTTCTAGCACTTTCACGCTTTTTCACCTCCACTTTTCTAGCACTTTCACGCTTTTTCACCTCCAGTTTTCTAGCACTTTCACGCTTTTTCACCTCCATTTTTCTAGCACTTTCACGCTTTTTCACCTCCAGTTTTCTAGCACTTTCACGCTTTTTCACCTCCAGTTTTCTAGCACTTTCACGCTTTTTCACCTTCACTTTTCTAGCACTTTCACGCTTTTTCACCTTCACTTTTCTAGCACTTTCACGCTTTTTCACCTCCAGTTTTCTAGCACTTTCACGCTTTTTCACCTCCATTTTTCTAGCACTTTCACGCTTTTTCACCTTCACTTTTCTAGCACTTTCACGCTTTTTCACCTCCACTTTTCTAGCACTTTCACGCTTTTCACCTCCAGTTTTCTAGCACTTTCACGCTTTTTCACCTCCATTTTTCTAGCACTTTCACGCTTTTTCACCCCCAGTTTTCTAGCACTTTCACGCCTTTTCACCTCCATTTTTCTAGCACTTTCACGCTTTTTCACCTCCAGTTTTCTAGCACTTTCACGCTTTTTCACCTCCAGTTTTCTAGCACTTTCACGCTTTTTCACCTCCAGTTTTCTAGCACTTTCGCTTTTTCACCTCCAGTTTTCTAGCACTTTCACGCTTTTTCACCTCCAGTTTTCTAGCACTTTCACGCTTTTTCACCTCCAGTTTTCTAGCACTTTCACGCCTTTTCACCTCCATTTTTTAGCACTTTCACGCTTTTTCACCTCCAGTTTTCTAGCACTTTCACGCTTCTTCACCTCCACTTTTCTAGCACTTTCAAACTTTTCTAGCACTTTCACGCTTTTTCACCTCCACTTTTCTAGCACTTTCACGCTTTTTCACCTCCAGTTTTCTAGCACTTTCACGCTTTTTCACCTCCAGTTTTCTAGCACTTTCACGCTTTTTCACCTCCACTTTTCTAGCACTTTCACGCTTTTTCACTTCCATTTTTCTATCACTTTCACGCTTTTTGGAAACAATCTAATTTGCAAGACCCCCATCAATCCATAACTTTTTAGATCTTTGTTTTTCCCTCTTCACGATACTTGCCAATTATACTCTCCTTTTTACCAAATCATTATTTATTTCTTTACTACACCACTATTTAGACAGACTTTCAGTTGCCATCTCTTCTCTCGTGCCACCGTATCAAGAACCTCTAACCAATTTGGAAAATAAGGGTAAGAAGAATTAATAATACGTACACCAAAAAACCAGAGAGAGAGAGAGAGAGAGAGAGAGAGAGAGAGATCAAGGCACTGTTAGGCGTCTTCTCTTTACCTTTGATCAATCTGGAGGGCGCGTGAAGGTATATCGAAAGGAATGCAACCGCCAGTCACTTCGTCACCTATTCGTTTGTGGACCGCGCGTCAACAAGGGCCCATAAAAAGTATTGACACAGAAACTGTTTGTGTATGAATGTACGTAGAGAGAGAGAGAGAGAGAGAGAGAGAGAGAGAGAGAGAGAGAGAGAGAGAGAGAGTTACCTACGTTGTTACAATATATCTTTGCAATTTCAGTAACACAAAATTCATACACGCAAGAGTCCACTCCAAAATAATATAAAACCATCAAACTGCACTAAGTTTCTTCCATTGGAAACGAGATAAGAAACCAGTAACGACTGATGAGGCATTTGGTTAAACGATACAGTTTTAATAAAATCATTTAAATGAAATACTAAAGGACACGAGGAAGTAAGAAATATTGGTAAGGGTGTGAGAAATCCTATTCGTAAAAGACAAATTCCCATAGATGCTCCGGTTAGTTATACTGGATATTAGCGATTTTACACAGAGCATTATGTATAACCTACCACAAAGCGACTTATTGCAACCTGTCGTACAAGTGCCGGGTAAGACAAGGTCGAATTCTGCTATAATCTGCGCACGAATATTCCGAAGCTTTTCCCAGCCTTTTATCCCCCCATGAATCTTTGATTCGTCCGACTTTCTACGACCTCCGGGTTTTGTAGCTGGGAAATATCTGAATGATTTCAGTCTGTGGTGGAGATTGTACATTTATCTGCCGTCTTTCTAATACAGAAAATAATTTTATCTGTATTCATGACGCCTCAGAATAAGATAAAATTGAAATTTCTTTTTCAGCATTTGGTACAATTGCGCATTCTATTGAAGACAGGCATGAGAATTAGGTAATCTATACCCAGATGAGACAATAATAATAATAATAATAATAATAATAATAAATAATAATAATAATAATAATAATAATAATGAATAAACAAATTAAAAATCATCAGAAAGTTCTTGAAAATTTAGTAAGGTTTCTCGAATTTGTAAAAAAAAAAAAAAATGTAAAACAGTCTTTCCAGTACACACTATTATACTGCTAATATTCGATTCAGGCAGCGTAAGGCTATTTTGAAGTTGATACTATCATTCAGTTGTGTGGAAACTCTGATATAATATCGCAGCTTTCTCCTAAAATTGGGAAACGAGTTTTGTATCCTCTGACTGAAAAATGCGACACTTCATGATGACTGTACAAAACAAAAATGCAGTCGTCAAGGATTTCATTTTAAAGTTTTAGTTAACCAGAAAATAACGTTGGTAGAAGAATATTAATGTTCATGTAATGGTGTCTGTCTGAATTTATAAACCAATATTCTTTCTTTAAAAACTTTAAATTCCTAAAAAAAACTGATGAAAAAGTAAATGAAACACTTACATGTTGGAGCAGAACAAGACCACGCCCATTTGATCTGTAATAAAAAATGATGTATTGTGATTATTCATCGCCAAAAATAGCTTAAATCGGTAGAACTACAGAATGGAAAAATCATTTTATGAAGCTTTACTCATCAAATTTTTTTGCGTAATGTAAAACTGCTTTAGATTTTTGCCATTGAAGTCGCAACAACTTGCAATAGGAAGAGCACATTATCAATTTCCATTTTCGGCCTACTTAGGAAAACTACAGATACAATTATGAAATAATATAATAAATAAAAGTGGCATGAATGAAACGTAGTACCATCACCGAGATCTCAGCCGCATGCCGAAAAACGAAAGCCCGGGAGCCGATAATATGAGAAACACGACCTTTCGTTCTGGAAAAATACAAACCCTTTAGCGCATTCAAAAGCTTACATTTCAAGTCGCGCCGAAGAAAAGATGCGAAGACAAGAAAAAGCTTCGTGTCAGACCGAGAGAATAAGATTTAAGCTAGTTTCCCTCAGAAGCCTTTTGCCAGACAGAGACGGACGGAATAGGAGGAGGAGGAGGAGGAGGAGGAGGAGGAGGAGGAGGAGGAGGAGGAGGAGGAGGAGGAGGAGGAGGAGGAGAAAGAGATAGAAAAAGGAAGAAGAAGAATGCCCCCAGGAACCTATAAAACTGAGGAAAGGGAGGCAGGATCAGTGTCCTCATTCACATTTAGGAGGAGACGATGGCCTCAACGGCGAATTTCACGGTTCCTCTCGAAGCTAACGTGACAGGCCCACATCGCTTAGGTGACTTAATCTCGAAATATTGGACAAGTTTGGCGATCAACAGAATAGACGTCACACTTTCCCCGAACTTAATATCACGAATGAAAAAAGGAGCAGTTGTTCGATTTTAATTCTGTTCGTTACGAAGAGCGTAGAGCAGCGTACTCTGCGGAAATCGTTGTCGATACTGATGTTTTTTTTTATATATATACATTTCATGTAGCGTTTGTTTTTCCTGTGTTTTATTCCTGTTTTTCCCTCAAAGGAAAAAGTAGGATGAACTGTTAAGCGAGTAGAACCTGGGGTTCAATGATGGCAAGGCAGAATCTACGGTAGATCTATTCCTTAGCTAAAATGTTCATCTTTTTTGTTAAAGGGTAGGTCCCTTTTGGGTAGATGGGTAGGTTCATTCAGGGTAGGTGGGTAGGTTCCTTTTGGACAGGTAGGTGGGTTAGTTTTTGGGTAGGTGGTAGGTTCATTCAGGGTAGGTGGGTAGGTTCCTTTTGGACAGGTAGGTAGGTTAGTTTTTGGGTAGGTGGTAGGTTCATTCAGGGTAGGTGGGTAGGTTCCTTTTGGGTGGCTTGGTGGGTTCCTTTTGGGTAGGTGGGTAGGTTCATTCAGGGTAGGTGGGTAGGTTCCTTTTGGGTGACTGGGTGGGTTCCTTTTGGGTAGGTGGGTAGGTTCATTCAGGGTAGGTGGGTAGGTTCCTTTTGGGTAGGTAAGTAGGTTCCTTTTGGGTAAGTGGTGGGTTCATTCTGGGCAGGTAGGTAGGTTCCTTTTGGGTAAGTGGTAGGTTCATTCTAGGTAGGTGGGTAGGTTCCTTTTGGGTAGGTGGGTAGGTTCCGTATCAAAATGCCTGCCTCGATGCCTCATGCCGAAACGAGAATTTGTGGTATATTCATAAGAAAAAATTTCTGTAGCTGACAGAGTTATCTACAAAGTTACAGTTAAGCGCAATTCAACTGTAACTTTAAAAACGCCCACTGGCGGATCACGAAACCAAAATAGTTGATTCCCTGACAAACAATAACTGAGATCAACTATCAAAATGTCACGAAAAATGATCGTATTTTTCGAATTACTTCTGACGCTTACCTTATTTATAAAAAAAGACATTCTTTAAATATCCCGTCCCAAACAATAAGCTGAAACTGAAATTAATAGAGGACATAAAACCCAGCATAAATATGACAAACGACAAAGCGCTCTCTGAATCGCTGTAGGGAATTGACTCCAAAACGTCTATTTATAATGCAAGTGGTCGAAGACGAATGTAGACAATATCTGACATCTACCGTTATGGCTAAGAGTGTTGTGGGCGCTAAAAGTATAGGAACATGGACACGCCAACGCCATTTACCAGGATTTCCCAGGCAAGTGGATGACAGACTGGAATTAACGATAGTGAGGCTAAGATCTGACGTGTCTCTCGAGATAGGCGTCTCGGCATGTTAGATAGAGAAGATGAAATAGATTTGTTTGATTTCAATCTCTCGAGATAGGCGTCTCGGCATGTTAGATAGAGAAGATCAAATAGATTTGTTTGATTTCATTAATATATGTGTGTGTGTGTTTTACGGAGGAAAAAAGCATCTAAAGTTTTAAACAGTCTTTTCGTTGCTCACAAATCTCGGGCGATCCCCAAATCATTTCAGAATTCCGCCAGTGCGCTTAGAACGCACGAGGATGGTCAATATCCAAAAAAAAAAACATTTTATCAGGCCTTCATATCCTCCCAAGGGGTAATGGTGGGAAAGACAAAAGTCAACATATTAGAAATTTTTTACGGGTACGTCTTGTCATTCCGTTGTCATTCCTGTCATACAAGGGGTAAGCTACATTGCCTTACAGAGGGGCCAGTCTCTTGGGATTCTCAACACTTGTCGACAGCTGGTAAGGCACTTTTTATGCTGTAAATCAAAATAACCGATCTTTTTTTTTTTTTACTTAGGTGAAGATAACTCAAAATGATGGTTACAGCTGTAGCGAGCGTAGGATGGATGATTCTAAGGAATAATATCCTTTTATCCTTCAGAAAAATAACTGTACAACTGTACAACACTCCATGAAATATGGAGATAAATGCTTTTACAAGCTCTGTAAGTTCCGTGAAAAATAAATCTGATTAATATGTATATGCTTAACTAAAAATGAAAGTCACAATCGTAAGTTTAAACCCTTTCAGCTCAGTGATGATAACAAAAGACTATACACAAAGCGCATAAAAGAGAGAGAGAAGAGAGAGAGAGAGAGAGAGAGAGAGAGAGAGAGAGAGAGAGAGAGAGAGAGAGATTTAACATGAAGTCAAAACAACCTCATCCACATAAGAATCGGAAAATAACCAATGCTACAACAGCTTCGTGTGACAACACTCCCTTGTGATCGTATTTGACGCTTTGTTGAGAAATATAATAGCAGTGTTTTGGTGAAAAGGTATTGTACACATACGTAAACACCACCTGGAATAAAAAAATATTTATAATATATATATGTATAAATATATATATATATATATTATATATATGTATATATTAACACATAAATATACATAAACTTATATATAAAAACTATTTCCCATCAGCTACCTAATGCCTACACTGAAAGATCAGGCACCGTGGGTCAGGAATGGCCAAGTGACGAAGGAGTCCAATGAAGCGTATGGGAGATAATTCTGCCAGCCAAAAATAAAAAAGAAATCCTTTTCAGGAACCCCTTTCACGTTCAGGGTTAGTCAAGCCACCAAAATGAATAATAATGGACTTGACTAGATAGCATATTTATAATCCTTTAATCAAAATCTATGGTCATTTACTTGTTATACGAAGTTCGTTCATCGATGCCATTGTATTAACATAATGTCCTTTTTTGTAAACTTTAATTTTCCCTCACACGATTTTAATGAATGAAATGATCTATTGAGACAATTAAGGAATCACTGTCACTGTTTTTAGTGCATCTACATTCGTCATTTTTACTAGCAATGGACAACACATCGACCAAGATGCTTCGTTACCAAGATGTGATTGAATACGTCGGTCAAAATCGCCCGCATTAGAACCAGTGGTCGTCTTCTGTGCTGTTGATGAACTGACTATGGCAGCCCAATTTCCCACTAATGACAGAAGTCAGAACCGACTCTGTGATGACCAATTCTTGCCCTGCTACAAATGCACGACACCAACCTAAAAGGTTATCAGAACATCTAGCTATACATAACTGCAGTTACGAAATTATACTGATGCAACCTCTCTCTCTCTCTCCATTTCACAGTTATTCGAATCTCTTCTTATCATTCCCAGTTTCCAAGCATACGTCTCCCTTTTTCTCTCCTTCTCTCTCTCTCTTTCTTTCTTCTCTCGCTGGGCTTTCTTCGAGAATAAACCCAAATTCTTTTTTTTTACGGTTCCTATTTCGGAACCTATACCATTTTTCATCGGCTTAGTAGCCATCATTATTCATCGACTACTATCAGGAACTTCCTCGGCGTAATTTCCCCTAGCTTTGTTGCCTTTCCCAGGAGAGAGAGTTGGGTCGGGGAGAGGTGGGCGTAATCTGGACGCCCTTATGAATATAAAATTATATAAAGGATAACTAAGAATACAGTACTTACGATGATATGGAGTGAAAAGCTTACTTGGAAGCCTTTACTTTAAAGGACTCCTACTCCGTGTTTTTTTTTTTAGATTTTCTAAGAGAGAGAGAGAGAGAGAGAGAGAGAGAGAGAGAGAGAGAGAGAGAGAGAGAGAGAGAGACTGGAAATGTACACAGGTGAGACGATATACGACTTTCTTCCAAAACCAGCTATTATTCGTCGTTTTTAAGTTTTTCTCAGAGAGAGAGAGAGAGAGAGAGAGAGAGAGAGAGAGAGAGAGAGAGAGAGAGAGAGAGACTGGAAATGTAAACAGGTGAGACGATATACGATTTTCTTCCCAAATCAGAGCCATTATTCATCGACCAGTGTCACTGACTACAACGGCAATTTCCATCTCTTCATTTCTACACGAAATTCTGCCGACGCATTTTATTCTAAGATGAAACCTTATTGTCCCTTAGTATAAGGGTAAAAGTGACGGTCGTTTCTGTAAGGATTCTATACGCATAGTATTACTGTTTTATTTTCTTGGCGGACAAAACTTCATGTACGTTGTAATCAAGTATAAAGCACTTGATCTGCAAGCGTACGAACAGAACAGTCAAATACTATATATAAGCCAAAAGTGTTACCTACTTATTCTCTCTATTTTTCCTTAACCCGTACTACAAATTTCCATTCCCCGGAGATTTCAAAGCTTGTGATAGTTTAGACCCGTTCCACATTAATGACACAAAACAATTGATCGAACAACGACAACAAATATCAAAATAAAAACAATGCAGCTGAACGTCAGGAGTCCTGGGACTGACAGCAAGAGAAGCCTCCTCACCCGCGCTCTTCTTCAGCATGCAAAACGGTCGTTGGAATCGATGGAGGGTCATTTGGGTATAAATGAGGCTAATGAGTTGCAGGTGCTTCTGGTCCCCTAGTAATACTTTTCATTAAATTCATAATTTCACTTGATTGCTTTTGTAATGGGTGGATTTCGCGCGGATAAATCATACCTTCCGCTGGGATTGCAATTCTTCCCCTGATAATGCTTTGATATATAACGGCCCTGGATCCATTTCGCCCTTACCCCTGCTCTCCAATCAAGGTTCTTTTTCGTAGGAAATCATTTTCGCACGCAGGAGATAAGGAAAGAATGTTTTAGACTATTCACGCCTCCTTTTTTCTTCTAATTGGAACGTACAGCCTAACGTGTCGTCCTATGGTGTTCCTATCAGTAAAAATTAGCCTTTAATTCAGTTATATACAATCTCTCGGGTATCAAATACTTTTTCCTTTTAAACGTTCGACGTCAGTGAATCGAACAACCGGTTACATTCCATTCGCTCAAATCTCCAGATAAAAGTTTCCTCGATCCAGGAAGGAAATGGATTCTTGCCAAAGAGATGGCGCCCAAAATTCAAACAAGCGGAAATAATTTCAAGGACATTTTACAAGAAGAATTTCTGTAGAAATTGGACGATATTAAGACCAACTTTTTTTTTTTACATATTTAGTGGAATTTGTCACTGTGTTAGTTTGGAAAAACAAGTCAGGATTCTTCATTACTAAGCTGTGAGTTAAATACCAATGCAAAACGAGCGAGAAAATATGTATACTAATTCCTGATAACATGAACATACTATATACTAATTCCTGATAACATGAACGTACTGTATACTAATTCCTGATAACATGAACATACTATATACTAATTCCTGATAACATGAACATACTATAGACTAATTCCTGATAACGTGAACGTACGATATACTAATTCCTGGTAACATGAACATATTATATACTAATTCCTGGTGACATGAACGTACTATATACTAATTCCTGATAACATGAACATACTATATACTAATTCCTGATAACATGAACGTACTATATGCTAATCCCTGATAACATGAACATACTACATACTAATTCCTGATAACATGAACGCACTATATACTAATTACTGATAACATGAACATACTATATACTAATTCCTGATAACATGAACGTACGATATACTAATTCCTGATAACATGAACGTACTGTATACTAATTCCTGATAACATGAACATACTATATACTAATTCCTGATAACATTAACATACTATAGACTAATTCCTAATAACGTGAACGTACGATATACTAATTCCTGATAACATGAACATACTATGTACAAATTCCTGATAACATGAACATACTATATACAAATTCCTGATAACATGAACATACTATATACAAATTCCTGATAACATGAAAATACTATATACAAATTCCTGATAACATGAACATACTACATACTAATTCCTGATAACATGAACATACTATATACTAATTCCTGATAACATGAACGTACTATATACTAATTCCTGATAACATAAACATACTATATAGTTCCTGATAAAAACTAATTTTGATTAATACCGTCTTAAACCATGCTCCAAAATTCTACGTTGACCAGAGACACATTAATGATGCTTCATAGTGAAACTGGCAAACTTGAACGACAAAATATATCTCTTTCAAAGTCATATAAATAAAATCTCCAGTCTCACTGGAGTCCATCCCAGAAAGCTTTCAGCAGCTCCAGCATCACGTTACCAATCTGAACCATTTGCATCAATGAGACGAATGCGGCAAATCCGACGACCACGTCAAATATGATGACTTTCATGACTGGGTAGACTTTGGCGCGAGTCTCTACCTTGTCTCTGAGTAGTCTATTCTGTAAAATTGATGTTTGTAGATGTATTCAATTTATTCAAACCAATATAACATCACAATGTGCTTTCAAGCACACACGACGGACATCATCTAGCTGTAGAGCCACAGGCGCCTTACCTTTTGGTAGCTCGTATCTTGGCATTTAGAATTGAAAAGGACTCGGATTTATGGGAATAAGGAGTAACTTGAGAGAGAGAGAGAGAGAGAGCCAAATGATTACCGTCCTAATTCTATCCATTTCCGTCAGAATTTATTTCTGAGCAGGAGTCAAGTGGGCGGGTGGGTGAGAGACGGGAAGTTCGTGTTAAACATCTCGTATGTAAATTAAAATCTGCCGCCGTCACGACAGCTTCGTCTCTCTCTCTCTCTCTCTCTCTCTCTCTCTCTCTCTCTCTCTCTCTCTCTCATCTCCATAATCGGATCACATGTAACAGTAGGAGACACGCGGGATGATGGAAGAGAGAGACGGGGAGAGGACGGACGAAGGTTCGAAAGCTTCTGTTGATAATCTTCGAGGATGGAGGTGGAAATCGGAAAGATATGATACGAGTTGACGCAAAAACACGCACATGAACAGCAACCGTCTGGTATGAGAATATTGTCGAGAAAATGTGTTTACCGAATCAAATGCGTGTGGGCTGACGAAACAGTACGATTAATTCAGATTTATCTTTAAAATAGGACAAATAAAAATGTTACTGGGATAAGCTGACCTGGCTCCTGAATCTTCAGTAATTGCTTCCACAAGTGTTAGACTCAACATGGGAAGTGACAGCCTCCTTCAAAGATTAAAAATACCCGTAAGAACGTCCTCGATTTCACAAGAGGCAATGACCCAATACAGGTTTAAGGATTATGGGTGTGGAGGCTTCAAAATACTGGAATTAGTTTACGTAGCATTAACCTGCGGTCAGTGAGAGGTTCATCTTATATTCAGCGCCATGGCCCGTGAAGACAGCGATCCATGATTTGCGAGTGTTTTTTCAAAACCACATGAAATTTTCCTAGCACCCTTAAGCTAACGTAAAATTGCTAACACCATAAAAACATACTTTGGACATATTAATCCACAGTTACAGTCACACAGAAATATGATCTCATACTGAATACAAGTATGTTGGGTTAAGCTCTTACGATTGACCAGTACCTATCGGAGAAGTTGACTTAAGACAAGGTCATTCAAAGCAATCACTCGCTGCCTGCATTCTCAATCTTTAATTTCAACTATGCTGAGATGCAATTACAACCATCCAGACATAGGACAACTTAACAAGCGAACAATCGCAACCCCAGGAGAGGCAATTTCACAAATCATAAGAACGAGTTACATCAGACGGGAACACGGGCAAACCCTAATAGGATAGGTGGAACTTTAACACGGCATAACCTAACACAGAAATCGATACTCTAAAATCACAGTGATACCATACATAAAAGAGCAGGGGATCAATGCAATGAATAAAATTCCCCGCAAGGCAAATTTTTTTTTTTCACACCGCTATCATCGCGAAAACTTTCGTGGGGGCGGGGGGGAAAGACAGGAAGGACCTTTTCCGGATGATGCGTGACGCGAGATGGAGAGGATAAATTCATAAATCAATAAGGGGAGCCAGAGGATCACGGAATCCACAAAGAAATGAAGATGCCAGGTTTCCCAGAGCCAGTAGCGGATGAACAAGTTAGTTGAGTTAGTGCCAAGGAAATGATGCGGACAAGAGGCAGCAGCATTTCTCTCTCTCTCTCTCTCTCTCTCTCTCTCTCTCTCTCTCTCTCTCTCTCTCTTTCCTCGAGATATATACATGATATATATATGTATACATATAGATAGACAGATCGATAGATAGATAGATTGATAGATATATAGACAGATCGATAGCTGGACAGATAGATAGATAGATATAGATACAGATTATAGATATCTATACATCTATATCTATATATATGAATATATATATAATATATATTTATATATATATATATATATATATACATACATACATACATACATATATATATATATATATATATATATATATATATATATATATATATATATATATATATATATATATGTATACAAATTGCTGACAAGACTAACATAAACTAATCTTCAAACGATTAAATCACATGACAATCAACAACAATAATAATAATAATAATAATAATAATAATAATAATAATAATAATAATAATAATATGTTAAACGTTTTGAAAATCACAGCAATATAGAAAGTTTCCAAGAAAACAAAACTACTTGTCGTCGAGAAACTCCAATGCAATTCAATTCACATTAAAGTTTTAAACTGCCACTTAGTTACTTTTTATGTTTTTAACTCCCACTTAGTTATTAACTCTAAAACAAGCATGAATCGGAAGTTATTATAACTGACGCAGGAGTCACAAGACATCACTGAATGCCACAAAAGCAACTTTTAAAAATATCTCCCGAGACATGTCAACGAGGTCAGCTTGCAGAAAAAAAGGACCCCTTTCAATCAAATCGTATGAAGACTAAACCTTTTAACTGTTAAATTTCTGCAAAAGTGGGGTCCCTCTGAGCCACAGGTAATTTGGCAATAGCCTCTTCGTTTGATTTTTCTATGTTTAATCTTCATCGCTACATCTTCTTGATTCCCGTTAACTCTCAAAGCATGCCCTTGTTATCAATCACTTTCAAATTCATGTCAATAACACTGACATTATTATTAATGTCAGTATTATTCATATCAATAATACTGACATTAATATTAATGTCAGTATTATTGATATGAATAATACTGACATTAATATTAATTTCAGTATTATTCATGTCAATAATACTGAGATTAATATTAACGATGTCAACATTGATATTCAAAAATATCTATGATAGATTTCTAAGAAACTTTAATTCTTCGCGTCTCTAGAACACCAACGCTTCTGAAATATATGATCATCGAATAAGAGGAACATAAATGTCAGAAAATTAATAGTGATGAGACACATTACGGAATCTCAATACCAATGACCATAATAACGAAAAAATAAACAAAACTTCGAGTAGGCCTATGATGGGGTAGCTTGGTCTCAAAAGTACGCACAAAACACGAATGCTAAACTTTCCATCCTGATGCACACAGAGAGAGAGAGAGAGAGAGAGAGAGAGAGAGAGAGAGAGAGAGAGAGAGAGAGAGAGAGAGAGAGATTTTGTTTTGATTTCTTTTATTTCAAAAACGAAAAACATGACGAAAAGTTATTTTCAGTGATTTTTGTAGGTAAACTTTTCCTTTATGCATCGCTGCAGTTGAGAAGTTATACACGAAAAGATCGCTTAAATAAATATCCCCGTACAGGTATATTTATTTAACCGAAATTACTATAAAGATTGTAAAAAACACTTAAAAATAATCTTTTGAATGAGCTATTATTCTAGAATGAAAAGTGGAAAAATAATTGACGACGATGCAGGCGATCTGACTAAGAGTGCGGTTGCAGGCTACTCAGGTTTTCTAGGACAGTTCTTATTTGCCAGCCAGACAGGTAAAGGATTATGTCGAACTAAGAGATTTTCCTTCTTCTTTTTTTTACTGTGAATACTAAACCAAACACCAATGTTTAAAAGGTTAAAAAATATTGCCTTACAGGCCCTTAACTGTTTTTGTGTCGTTGATAACATTATCCTGAAATACAGGCTGCAAGTTCTTTAATTGGCAAACAGAATACAAAATTCATGGGTTCTTATATTACAACTCTTTTTATAATGGATAAAACTCACATGGAAATAACTACTCAACATTTTACATAAATAAATTCACGGTCATATATACTCATTCATAACAATCTCTACCTTTCGCTAGTACAACAATTGTCAGTCTACTGAGCTGAAATGACGTTTAACCCCTGAATTTCTGGAAGTTCTAAATAGAACTACTAAGCACAAAATCGGCCCTGAGGACACCCTGACCCAATGTTAAATTTACCTTAAGGGAAAAATATTTACGTGGATGCTCCTTCGTCAGTCTGCAGGGCGGCAAGCAAATAAATTTATTCAAGCGGAAAACGATCTTGCAAAGAAGTTATTAAAGGACGCGATAGTTTCCATTGTAAATCGGAGAGAGAGAGAGAGAGAGAGAGAGAGAGAGAGAGAGAGAGAGAGAGAGAGATTCCTGATGACTTGAGTGAGTTCAGGCGAAGTTGGATGTCATCCAAGAAGGAGCACTGTATACGACGAACATGGATGTATTCGACACATTACACACGTAGCGGCGTTGGATGACATAATGGACTGGCCTTTAAGACAAAGGAGTCGCTCAACTGCTGTCTACAACAATTGGACGAAATCCAAGACGAATAGGACCGTGCTTCCTCCAAGATCGGGGCAAGGAGTTTGAAGCTCTCTTCGAAAAGGGACTTCTTAATATTCAGAGCAGTATGAAGTGAAATTCGACTTTCGTCAAAATAGTGTAGATAAATATAAAGTGAAATTCGACTTTCATCAAAATAGTGTAGGTAAACTAAAAACTGAAGTGTGCATTTATTACAGTCATGATATTAGAGATTTATAGACTTAAAATTCGACTTTCAACAAAATAGTGTAGATAAACTATAAAGTAAAATTTGACTTTCATCAAAATAGTGTAGATAAACTATGAAGTAATATTCGACTTTCAGCAAAATAGTGTAGATAAACTAAAAATTGAAGTGTGCATTTATTACAGTCATAACATTATAGATTTAAAGATTTTAGGCATACATGCCAAGCACTGGGGCAACTGAGCCCATTCTGAAACGGAAATTGACAGTAAAAGTTTGAAAGGTGTAACAAGAGGAAAACCTCAGAGCAGTTGAACTACGAATCAACTGTTAGGAGAGGTTGGACAGCAAGGTGGAAGAAAGAGAATATGAACGGAGGTACAGTAAAAGGAATGAAAGGGGGTTGCAGACCCTTAAGTAATGCCTTACATTGCACTGCATGAGGCTCACCGACGCCACTAAACCCGCCCCCCCCCCGCCCCCGGCTACGTGGCATAATATTGTACAGTCCTACAATATATAAGAACTAATAAATAATTTTTCTGACCGATGCTTGCAGTGACAAAATAACAAGGCTTACGAGAAATTAATGTTTTTGAAAATATTAAATACTCAATACTGAGGAGGTTCAACATGACATTTATCAAGTATACAATGGGTTACGTTCTAATAATATTGATCTGTATAACAAAAATTCTCTGACATATTTCTCATAATATACCTCATAAAATTATCCCTTAACCTACAAAGGTAAGGATAAACAAACAGTGATAATCAAAAAATATATCTATGGTTCTTGGAATACCAAAGAAAAATAAGAGGGAAAATGACAATGAAAAAAGAGAATGCAAGAAGAAGAAGAAGAAGAAGAAGAAGAAGAAGAAGAAGAAGAAGAAGAAGAAGAAAGGAAATCCAGTGAAAAGTTGAAGGGAACAGTTCCACAGCTGGGAGGCTGAGGGGATCCCCACAATTCAACAGAGACAACGCAACTGAGCCAAAGTGAAGACATCTAGGCTAAACGAAAACACATGGAACATTAAATGCAGCGTCTTTCAGACAAATAACTTTATTCTCTATAAAGAGCAAGCTATTTCAACTTCCTCTTCCATTCGTTGGCAGTAAGAGAGGACCATATGCAACAGAAGGAGACAATGTTGATTTCATGTCTACATCTCACCAAATTCAAGACACAGATTCAAGACGCAAAGAAACAGATTATCAATGACGCAATATAATCGAGAAACTTGGTGGAAAATGAATGTTAAAAAATAATCAATGGGCGAACTGAAGATGACGTTGATATTTCCAATTTCCTCGTGCCGGATTCCACATTTTTTCTGAAGGCACAGGGCAACGTGACGTGACAAAATACCTAATGTCTATTACTTGCCCAGACCCAGTTAAAAAAAAGTGAATAATAAAGGAAAGGAAAATAGCAGAGCTTAATCACAAAGGAAATGATAAAATCAACAGAATGTTGGAGTAACCTCGTTTTCATAACTGGTGGGCCATTTGTCGAAATACGGACAAAACCCAAAGGTACTTTTTATTGATAAAGCGACTCTTGCCTGCCAAAGCCATACATAAATGCAAGGTCAACAACAAAGGCACCATACTCAAAAGGTAATTTTGTTGACCAATGGACTAGCACTAAAATAAACAGTTGAGAAACATTTTAACTCGTATCTGTGAATCCTGCGACATCGGGATAGGAAGTACTGTATTGAAAACAGGAATTGGTGAGGATGATTATAACAGCAACACAAATTCGGCAAAAATAACTTATGGACGGGGGCAAATTTTGTTCTAATTCCGTCGTCATATGGAAATAGATTATAGATGATGACGATGTGTTGTAATGCTTTACGTATAGAAAAGCATTTTTGGTTACAAGAGCGTCGTAGTCGTTACAAAGTTACCCAGTTAAGCTTAGATATTTTGCATCATAAAGTAAAGGGAATAATTTCATTTTTATCTGGGGAGATTTGGAAGCATCAGGGAAAAATTCCTCGGAGAGGCAATGGAAATATTAACAGCACATTCAACGGTATGAAGGAGGGATTCAAATGCACAAAAACACTCAACGAACATCAAACCTATCAACAAAAATATAACAATCACGACACAAACTAGCCATCAACGAAGCTCCAGTGCAAAAACAACTTAAAACCCACCGAAGGAATGTGACGAAAGGCCGAAGAAAAAGTAATCGAGTTTGAACGTCTGGTATAGGTTACAGGGAGGGGTGATGCCGGGGGAAGGGATTGTTGGAGGGGGGAAGGGGGGTGATTTGGCAATCCTGTTTAATCGCAGACGTTCAGAGGACAGAGGCAGGAATGAAGAGGAGATGGAATGGCGCGGAGGAAGAAAACGTCGGAAGCAAACATCCCTATCGGATGGCCTTTTAATTTGCTCGGTCGTTGAGTGGTGGCGGGAGGAGTTGGGAAGGGATCGTGTTTAATCCGGTTTTCCTCGTGATAAACAGAGCCTTTGTATGTTGTTTTTTTACATTTTCTCTTCCGCATTTTATCGTCTGCCTTTTCCTAAAGAAGCATAACTAAACAGTACTATACTTCCACCATTACTGTTGCTACTGGGACTGCTAATACTAATAATAACGATAATAACATAAAAATTGCCACAAAAACAGTCTGATTGACTGAAAATTACATAGCATCACACTTTAAAGGTCATTGATACAGACGTTAGACTTCAACACCACTTCCTATGTGTGGAAGTACGGTGTTACGTGGCTAACATACTCCCCAGAGCGTGAGGCCTGAATGTCTAGCATTGTCTCTTGTAAGCATAGAATCTGAGTTGGAGTGTTCATTATGAAGAGATTTAGCTTTCCATAGTTAGCCATCAGATTTAAAAGTGTAACTCAAGGGAAGCCCCCCAGTCGACCTAGAAGTATTAGCGTGATTAGACAGAAAGCTGGACTAAAACTAAAATGAATGGAATAGGAGAATATAATAATGACAAAAGGAAGATACAACAGATTCGGTTTTTAGCTGAACCGAAAGCTTCTGAACAAGGGCGCCAATATTTGGGAGGAATCCATGAAACAAATAACAAAATATTAGTTGTCAAAAAAAAATAAAAAATGCTCCAAACTGTTGAACAACGCCACCTGTCAATACGATGCACAAATGAAAAATACTTAAATCAGACTCATACAAACTACAAATCATCTTTTGAACGAAGAGTGGCTCAGGCAATCCATTTACCTTTAACCTTTTAGTGGAGTTTTCACAAAAGATTTCTCTGTATATAAATTGAAAAACTGTACAGAGAATTCGGCAAAGAAAAGTGGAGTTTTCACAAAAGATTTCCCTGTAACGGATATAAACTGAAAAACTGTACAGAGAATTCGGCAAAGAAAAGTAACTGGAATCAGCGAAAAAGCACACGTGTATTCCATTTTTCCTACCTACCTGAATTCATAAGGACTTTTATTTGAACAGCCTTCTAAAAACTGGATATGGCCAAGATTAAAATATCGTATTGTCCTGTACTGTTTGTTTAGACTTATCTGCACGCCAAACAGAGAGAGAGAGAGAGAGAGAGAGAGAGAGAGAGAGAGAGAGAGAGAACAATGCACTCCCTCTGAGTCCCATTCAGAGGCAAGCCAGAATATCTGAGGCGATCCCCGCGTGCGCTGGAGAAGCGACGGATTATATAAATATGTGAATCTGGCGTCCATAGCGACAGATGGCACCTGTGTCCAGCACAGCGGTTCAGTTGCCAACCCCTTCTGCTAGTGAGGTCGTAAACTTCAACCTACTGAGGTTTATGGGATGGACACTGGGCCATGAGAAATCTCTTTCTTTCCATTCACTTCCCTTTCTTTGGCAACTGTTGTGAATGAGGAGACATGATACTTAAGAGATAATGAGCTGGTGAAGGAGGAGGAGAGAGAGAGAGAGAGAGAGAGAGAGAGAGAGAGAGAGAGAGGACGAGATTAAGTACGCACTTACGGACAAAGAGGGAGATCGAGAGGTATATTAGATTCTCGATTGTAAACAACGAGATATGTAATGCTTTTGAAATCATTACTATACGCACCAATATATATATATATCATTTAAGAGTTTAACAGGAAGTTCTGAAACAAAGAGGTTTGTTATCCCTTTTAGATGCAATTGTTTAACAGTGTCCTCCTCAAACTAAAAGCATAATTATTACTTTCATTTTAGTTACGTTGGGAAACTTGTCATCAACATAACTCGCGACCAACTTGCTTTAAATACACCAATTCTCATTATGCTATGATATCCTGTAGAAATGCACCCCTTCCAGCCCCACACACCCCCAAAAAATCATTCCCACAATTTGCAGGATAAGTTGGTTTCACCCCTTCCCGCCCCACACACCCCCAAAAAAATCATTCCCACAATTTGCAGGTTAAGTTGGTTTCATAAACAGACAGAAATACTATTAGATGGTGCTTCATTCGTGTGTCTCAATCTTTTACACTCCAAACAGGTCAGTGACTCACCTTTCCCAAATAACAGTAATTGATAAATGGATATGAATGCTGAAGAAACATTTTCCCAGGAAATATACAAGACTAGTTTTTCGGAAACGTGTACAACGCGGCTTCGAATTCCCAAAATTGGAAGGTCATTGCAAGCACAAAAATTAAATTTTTGGCAATTCAAATTATTCAATACGTCTGCCTGAATAATCTTCAATCAAAGAAAAAGCAAATTCATAGCAGATTTGTTTTCTTTTACGTGTGTGGACCGAGTTGAATGCTTGCCTATTGGGCACGTTCTTTGTATTTCCATCGTTAACAGAATGAGAGAAATGCGTGGGCATCACTGCTGTGTATTCATGTGTGTGTGTCTAATTTTGTAACAGGAGTTCGGTTAAAAATACGAACACTGCTTTCTTTGAGCACTTTATGATTATAATTTAACCTTTAGATTTTGGATTAAGGTGTGGGGCTGTGAATACAATACGCACCAATCAATGATTTATAACCTATGCTTAGATATTCTTGAAACTCCACCTTTCTACAACCCTTCAATAAGAAAGGTGTATTCCTGCGATTAATGACGAGGAGTTGTGACTGTTACACAACCCATAAGATTCAAATGCAAGTTAAGAATGCAATCAGGAATTCAAGTCTCTCCTTATAGTCATCACTGAAAAATTACAACAAACTAAACTAAGACATAACCATCACCTAAAACCCATTCTCTCCAAGCACATTAGGAGCCCGAGATGTGAAAACCAACACTCGCCGCCCTCCGAAAAGGAGCGTACGCAATCATTTTTCGAGGAGACCAAAAAGGTTTCCAATCCCTTTCGAAAGGACGACGAGTGAAAGACCTTGGTGGCCACTGGGGGGGAGGAGATTCTTCTTCTATATCACCCTTTGGGTTGAGTCCCAAAGTTATATCCTTTATTGGGTTTGTCCCAAAACTTGATTTCGTAACACAAGGTCCCGTGGGGGTTTGTCCACTGCTGATAGGAGGGCAGAGAACGGACATCAACGAGGTTTCTTGAAGAGAGAGAGAGAGAGAGAGAGAGAGAGAGAGAGAGAGAGAGAGAGAGAGAGAGAGAGAGAGAGAGAGAGAGTCTCTTTAAAAATGTCCCGTGCTAAGAAGCCTTCTCGAGTCGCAAGGGAAAAGTTGATAGCCTCTCGAGAGCATTTCTGAAGATTTCTTCTCAATTTCCACAAAAGGGTAAATGCCATTGAGCGAGTTACCGACAAGAAAATAAATATTTTCCTTCCCCAAATCTCATTTTGTCCAATGGCACTTGAAATAACACCACTGAGGAGCGGAGGCAGTTTTTCCTGTTATATGATTCTTGTTGTTTCCCGCGGAAATATAAATAAATCCCTTTGGTTTATATTTACGCTGATGTCTGTCATTTTTCGTATTCAGAGGGTAAACACCCTCCTATGGAACAAAGTCAAAAAGCCACTGACTTGCTAAGTGAATCTTCACGGGGATATAATGAGCACGTAAGAAAATAAAATATTAGATTGGCGTCGCGATGTTTTTGTTCCTTGTCCGTTGCTTGAGATTTCTAATTCAGTTTTCAACTATTGTTTGTTTATTAACGTTTCATATTCGATGAATTTTTAGCTTATTTGTATCTTAATAAGTTAAAAATTCATCGAATATAAAATGTAAACAGGAAAACAAAAGTTGAAAACTGAAATTAGAAATCTAAACCAAAAAGTAAAGTAAGTAAGTATATCTTAGTTTAATTAGACCACTGAGATGATTAACAGCTCTCCTAGGGCTGGCCCGAAGGAATAGATTTATTTTGACGTGGCTAAGAACCAATTTAAGCCAAAAAGAACAAGGCGCAAAAACATCGCGACGACAATCCACATCAATCAGTCAACACGACGCACAGAAGCAGCTTTACAGAAGGGAAAAGTCAGTTATGTTATTTAGATCATCAGGAAAACAAAATGATGCAACGGAAAAACTATAATGTTCCCTGAGGTCAATTCGATAGAACAGAAACGGTATATCGCTGATTTATCAGAGGAGCTTATTCATTTATTGGTTTGCTTCTTTGCCAGTTTATTTTATTTATTGCTTTTGAAAGTTCAAAAGAATTGAAAACCGAAGGCTATATAACTCATCAGTCATAATGATGGTGAAAACTAGTTCATGTCTTTCATTTAGTTTCGTCCCTAAGTTAAAATATAAAATAAGCAATCTACATACATATATATATTCATATATATATATATATATATATATATATATATATATATATATATATATATATATATATATATATATAATGAGTTTATCACATCACCGAATGACTCATATTCACAAGCATTAAGCTACAAACGTCCTTTAATATATAATTCGCTCTACCTCGGAAATAATACATTTTCATATATGTTACCCGAAGGGGAATTTTTTTAGTTGATAATAAGTTCGTCGTCTCGTCGGCTCGAACCACCGAAGACAAGAACTCAGGACTACAGTGACGCGAATTTAACCACGACATTCTACGAGTAAATACGTTTATATTCGCCGTCGTCCAGCCCGCTCTCGCTCACCACTGACCTTTTACATATATGCAGATTTAAGTTACCTTGACCCGAGCTTTCTGGGCAGCGTGCAGTGTCCCAAAGGCTTCTCTAAAAACAGGGAAACTACCGCAGTGACAAGTTCACGAGCATGGGAGGCGACGTTTATGCATTTCTGGTTCTAAAGTAAAGCTGTACTCCCATCTTAAAAAAAAAAAAAAAAAAAAAAACAGGATTATACTGAAAGTTATAAGATCTTTCCCGATGCTCTGTAACCTTCTAGTACCAGCGAAGGCTTTTCTCATCACCATATAGGTGTGACAGAGGCTAAAATAGGAAGTTGATAATGAAAAAAAAGATATGGTGAATCATAATCACAAACCAAATTCCAAACTACTGCAGATTTGGAGAAAAAAAAAAAGTTCTGGGAGAAAATTCGCGAGGACCAAGCTGGGTCTTGTCAGATTGTTGGATCGTCTGACGAAGCATCAATCACGGTGACGTAATGGGCAAACACCAAGGAATATTGGATATCCATTAGTTGGCAGAGAGACGCTCAGTTATCAGTTTAGCAGACTTCACTGAAGACCCATTTCCCTCCTTGCGCTAATAAAAAACAAAAAAAAAAAAAAAACACAAACACTTTCAGAACTAAGTACACAACTAAGCAATCATTCTCAAGGGTTGATTTGGTCATGCTACGCTCAGTCCCCTTGGGGATTTGAGAAATTCATTCTGTCACATATTTGGTAATATGCTCATCTTTCGCTAAAAGCTTACGGTTGTCTGATAAGTGAAACAAAAAATTTATTTTCAATCTATTATATTATATTAATTTGATAAAATCTCTCATATCTTACGTAAAATCAAAGGCTAAACCTAATTTCTTCCAACTGATTTATTGTACATACTCAATTTCTTCCAACTGATTTATTGTACATACCCAATTTCTTCCAACCGATTTATTGTACATACCCAATTTCTTCCAACCGATTTATTGTACATACCCAATTTCTCCCAACCGATTTATTGTACATACCCAATTTCTTCCAACTGATTTATTGTACATACCCAATTTCTCCCAACTGATTTATTGTACATACCCAATTTCTTCCAACTGATTTATTGTACATACCCAATTTCTTCCAACTGATTTATTGTACATACTTTCTCCCAAATGATTTATTGTACATACCCAATTTCTCCCAACCGATTTATTGTACATTTTTCTTCCAACTGATTTATTGTACATACCCAATTTCTCCCAACTGATTTATTGTACATACCCAATTTCTTCCAACTGATTTATTGTACATACCCAATTTCTTCCAACTGATTTATTGTACATACCCAATTTCTCCCAAATGATTTATTGTACATACCCAATTTCTCCCAAATGATTTATTGTACATACCCAATTTCTCCCAACTGATTTATTGTACATACCCAATTTCTCCCAACTGATTTATTGTACATACCCAATTTCTCCCAACTGATTTATTGTACATACCCAATTTCTTCCAACTGATTTATTGTACATACCCAATTTCTCCCAACCGATTTATTGTACATACCCAATTTCTTCTGATTTATTGTACATACCCAATTTCTCCCAACTGATTTATTGTACATACCCAATTTCTTCCAACTGATTTATTGTACATACCCAATTTCTTCCAACTGATTTATTGTACATACCCAATTTCTCCCAAATGATTTATTGTACATACCCAATTTCTCCCAAATGATTTATTGTACATACCCAATTTCTCCCAACTGATTTATTGTACATACCCAATTTCTCCCAACTGATTTATTGTACATACCCAATGTCTTCCAACTGATTTATTGTACATGAAAAAACAAAATCGAGCTCTCTTTGGGTCTGGAAGATTGCTGGGCAATAAATTAATCAAAACATAACACGACCAGATAAATATATAGATAACGAAGAGACATGCAGTGAAATTATGACATTCGACAGCCGTAAGATCTGCAAACGATCGTGACAGTTGGTCGTAAGCGTATCTATATCTCTTTATCTCTTTCTGATCTTCCACCAAACAACCAATCTTCATCAACGCGGTTGTTGTGGGTTAATGTTTATTTCCTTCACAACTTTATTGAACTCTGCCTTTATTCTTAAAAATGTATGGCAGGGTGATTGTCTTTTAACGAGTTCAATTGACATCATCCTTTCGAGAATACATTCAGATCGATAAACTTACAACACTTCATCAAAACGAACAGATATGTATATGTATATATATATATATATATATATATATATATATATATATATATATATATATATATATATATATATATATATATATTTTTTTTTTTTTTTTTTTTTTTTGCAGAGCAAAAACGTATCCACCTAGTTCGGCCTGAAACCAATTGAGCAATAAATATAGTCTCTATAAGTAGTCTCTCACACCCTGAAATAAAACAGCTTGGTGAAGCGTCCCTTTGATACGGAGCCACTTCAATCCCCATTCAGGGGATACCTGAAATATGAATCGCCTCTTGACATCAAATATTTACGTTTAGGAAAAGCAGAGCTCTTAATATTATATCCCGTGAAAAAGGTGTCTTCAGTCCACAGGATATATATTTATGAAATCGCCAACAAAAGTTAATTATTAGGATTGGTAATTTCACAGATGATTCCTGCCCTTTTATCGAAGGATGAGCAAATCATTCGATGTTTGAGAAAGACAATTCTAATTTTTATATCAACACGCGGATGCTACGAGTTTTCCCAGTGCCTGAGATTACAGAGATTACACAAAATGTCGTATCCTAAAGAACCCTTCTCATAATCCCATATCGAGAGCTTAGATGTGACTTGGGAAAGCATTTTCTTTTTATGAGGCGCAAACCAGGAAATGACTGATGAAGGCTCTAGCGCAAATCTGCCGAGCAGAGTCTGGTGAAGTTGTAACAGAACGTTTCTCTGATCGATGTTTGCCACATTTCCTCACCGTGACAGATGCTTTGAGAGATGAGGACCTTACAGTCTTGTGATTTCATTAACATAATTCAATTGAATTAATGGAAAAGGCTCGATTCATTTTCTTCGTCTCATGAGGCTCAGTCAACGTTCCGATACGAAGATACTCCCACGCTTATAACTGTGTACACAGAAATTCAAAAAAACCTTGATAGTGAATTTTATATTTTTTTTGAAGGAGGCCGGGTCGTTACCTTGCTGACTTTCGAAAGTTTGTAGCCATTTTGTTTCATAAAGTTAGAACCACGTTACAATAATCATATTAAAGATACCTAAAGATAAGTGATAAATCAAGGTTACTAGGTACTGAAGAAATACCTCAAGTTTTTGATGATTCATATAAAGTAATGTTCTTTGATAAATAATATTCTATATATAATATTCTGAGCGTGAAAATGTCAACTCAGTAAGTGGGGTGTAATCAACAAATTGGCGGATGAAGAAAACTCGTGTAGAGAAAGTTAGTGTTGTGAATGAGTTCCATATTCAAAGATTTTTTTTTTCAACCAGTCATTTAGAGTCTACTTAAAACAGTTATCACAACTGTACCTGACTGTAACTGACAGCGAATGTAAATTAAATGAATATAAAAAACAAAACTGCAACTTATTTTTATATGTGATTTTACATCATATTGTTTACAATATAATTTCTCAATCATTATTTGGTTTTATCATCATCATAGCATTCTGTTGATAAATCAATCGACTAAATCATAAGACTTTCTACTGTACACAGCTGATTTACAAACAACAAAGTATACTTAAATGTATAAACAAGCATGAATAAGCATGAGCGAACATATATGCACACAATTATATACTTTTACTATTGAAAGTGTTAGCCACATATTGTGTGTCTAATAGGATTCAAAGTCATTCCGGCATAAAAGCGAGAGAATTACGCTCATACTTCGTTTTCCATTCGCAGTAACTATTTTTGCACCATAGAATTCCAGGTTATAATCCTTAACGGTTGGTAGCAAAAAGATTCTGATTAATAGGAGTAAGAATCCCACTGGAACGAGAACAAAAGGGAACATATATCCTTTCTGAATACATGAATATGACTGCGCTGCAAAAATTCGTTAAGTCTTTGAACCCAAAGATTATAGCAAATTTCAACTTTTCGGAATTCTAATGGCGCATAATGTTATGCTAAATTGGCAATGTTTCCGGGAGGATAATAGTTTTTTATATTTCTTTTTAGATACGTACACTTTTTCTTCTAGATTTCATTCATTTCAGTTTTTTTTTTAGATAAATTTGGATATAGAGCAACGTAAGTTTTGATGTAACAGGGATAAGCACTGAATCCGCTCAACATTGAATTTTCCCATCACTAACAGGACCACTTTAAAAAATAACAAGAACATCAAAAACCATAAATATAAAAATAGGGAGCTTACAGCCAAATCTGAAAGTCGGCTGACAGTCAACTGACGTTGGAATTTGGCATGTCATAACCACAAAGAGTCGGCGGACTTTTGTAGTCGACTGTACATCATTTATGGCAATCACACAGGCTACAAATCAGTGTCCACAAAAATAACTTTCGAAGCAATGGCTGGTACAGAGGCCCTTCGATACTAAGTCTCATTAATATGTGATACCCCTGTCACATATCCAGCGGCAGCAAGATCTTGAAAATTATTTAGAAGGATTTGAATAACTGATAATAATCATTTGCTTTTTCAATACAATAATTCCCATATTCCTGTATGTACTTTTCTTATCCAATATTCGTTTTAAGTACAAGAGTGAGAATCATTTTCATGGCTTAACTCATACAACATATTAAAAGAAAGAAATAAAGTAAGGAAGTTGTCTGAGTAGGAATGAGAGAAACTCTTTCCGTTCCAAGACGCCACGTTAAGACAATTATCTTCTGAGAGTCATATAGTTTTCTTTCGACGAATCCGGAATTCAATCAACGCCCATCACTGATACAAACAAAATAAGTTAATTACAGTCTCTTCGCGAGAGTAAAAATAACAGGAAGGGACAAGGATAAGATTTTCGTTTTTACCCGAAATCCAGAATTAAGCAAATAAAAATAAGACTTTGTACGTTGTTAATTATATTTAGACACTTCTTTTAAGAGATGTTTCCAGGGGAGCTTATGTACACAACATCATATCCTATTATTAACATATAAAGATGTGCTACACATTAGTGTTGAATGTTAATGGAAAGGATATCTGGGTTTCATCCAATAACAAGCAAGAAAAGCTTATAAAGCTCTACCATTTTTTTACTGCCGTTTGTTCTGCTGTTCCTTCGTCTCAGCCATCGGAGAGGCGAACTTCAAAATTTAACTGTTTCCAGGGGCGTATTTTTCATCGCAATTTATATTCACGTTTGAGTAGTCATCTGATTATCATTTCAAGCGTCAAATTCAACCCGGAGAAGTTTTTAATTAAGAAACTTACACACACACACACACACACACACAACCGTGCGCCAGGGTCTGGGAAGAAGTTTGAAGAACGCCTTGCTTCGATTCAATCTAAATAAATAATTTTATCATCAAGAGCGAATGTATGAGGAGGAGCGCGAAGTTTGGTGTACTCACGGAAGCCTTCGAGGTGAAGGCTGCGGCGGCGGTGGTGGTGGTGGGGGGGACGTTTCAGTTCTATCAGAAAGACTCTTGTGACCAGACCAATTACTGAACTGACCTTACCGTGGGTTATATTACTCTTCGGCTACTGTAATTCCGTATTAAGAACTGCGTGTTTCTTTGTCAAATTTTCAATATTTTAACAAGGCTAATAATAATAGGAATGAATGAACAAATGTATGAAATCTGGGCCATATGGCTTGGCGTGTTGTGGGGCCGAGGGGGCTATTCAACACCTTATGTTAACAGTAAGCTTATATTTCTTAATAGTGGTCTATACCATACAAAGAGTTTAGTAACGGATAAAAACTAAAAAGAACCAGATATTGTACATTTTTCTCGCGTTATTTCACTGATCCTTTTTTTATATAATCTATCTTTATGAGGTAAAGGCTTGAAAAATCATACTGATTTTAAACTGCTGAAAATTCAACTGAGAAACTTGATCTAACACTGAACTTTATATCGTCGCCGACACATTTAGGATCTTTTCCATTGATATCACTGTTATTCAGTTGCATGTTGCGAAAAATATCACAAAAATTGATTTGGCCGTCCGGCTTAAAAAATCATTGGCAGGCGATTTTCTGCTTACGACAGTGAAATCAAGGAATCACATTCATCCCAGAGCATCCCAGCAAGGGACATAACAAAGGTGTGATAAATGAATACTAAATAAACTGATAATAATGATAGATTGCGCTGTCATCAGACCTGTGATGATGTACGACCTAGATACATGAACTTTAAGAAAGAACAGAAGGTGGAGAGAAAAGAAAAGTGGTCGTGACTGAGGTGGTATGGGCATGTGGTGAGAATGATCGAGGAAGGAGTGAAGAGGGCGTGGGTGGAACCTCTTGGGGGTAGAAGGTCACGAGGGAAGCAAAGGATTAGATAAAGTGGTAAAATGAGCCAGGAGGATCTGGAGAAGGAGGGATTGGTGGAGGATGATGCTTTTTATAGGAATAGTTGGAGAAGGTGCAAGGATGGCAACCGACCCTTTCCATAAGGATGGGGGTAGGAATGAAGATTTTATATACACACACATACACACACAAAGTCCTTCTGTTTAATACACACATGCACACACAAAGTCCTTCTGTGAATCCTGGCCGGCGGAGAATCATTATTTTTTATTATAATTCCTTCTGGGTGAGCTCTTTCCCAGTGTATAATGATTTTGATAATATATATTTGTGGATTAATATATATATATAAATATAATTAGATATATATATATATATATATATATATATATATATATATATATATATATATATATATATATATATATATATATATATATATATGTATATAATTAGATATGAAATATATGTGTACCTGTATTTTTGCAGAATTTCCAATTTTTCCCCCGACAACATTCATATAAAAATTACTGTGCTGTCGCCACGATTTTTTCGTAATTGTAAATATCACCGTATCTGTAAACAAACACACGGCTTTCGATGGATACTTTTATAACAAACATAAAGTGCCTGTGCTTTATGTTTCAATTTTCAAAGCTGTTAATGTTCAGAGCTTCCAATAAAGCATTTCACTTTATGCATTGCAGTTATTCCCTGTGATGCAAAAATCTGCAAATGATTTTAGCGAATGGGTCTGTTAACAAATATGAGATCTATTTTTTTTAAGTTTAAGATTAATAATTAAGTCATTTTGAACTGACAAACTTTTGTATGTTAGTGTTAATAATCTCAACAAGAACAAATATTCCAAAAAAATAAATACATTCAACATAAACCTTTCTTCTCACAAGCTGTTACTTTAAAATTAATAATTAAGTAATTTCAAATAATTAAGTAATTTCAAATTGAAAAACGTATTTATGTTAGTGTTAATAATCTCATCAAGGACAAATATTCCAAAAAACCTTTACATTCAACCCTTCTACTTACAAAATGACAGCTCTCTCTCTCTCTCTCTCTCTCTCTCTCTCTCTCTCTCTCTTTGATAAAAATATCTAACCTCTTTTTCAGTGATAGTCATATACACGATGGTTTCTCTGCATTATTTGTTTTCATTTTACAATATACTTTAAATGCTTTGCTGTTCTAGCGGTACCCTAAAGCTATTCAACTGAATGAAATCGACGTATATGGGTAGAACCGCCTCCAAATCTAATAATGACACTGTACCTTATCAAAGTGACACTACCTAGCGGTCTAAGGTTGGAATGCAGTGAAAATAATAGCGATGAATTATTCACCTCGAACGCGCATTGAAAACCCCCACTGAAGAAACGAGTTCCAGACGATTACAGAATTAAGTATACCTTAGTTTTACCAGACCACTGAGCTGATTAACAGCTCTCCTAGGGCTGGCCCGAAGGATTAGACTTATCTTACGTGGCTAGGAACCAATTGGTTACTTAGCAACGGGACCTGCAGCTTATTGTGGAATCCGAACCACATTATAGCGAAAATGAATTTCTATCACCAGAAATAAATTCCTCTAACTCTTCATCAGCCGGCCGCGGGAATTGAACTCCGGCCCATCGAGTGACAGTCTGAAGCTCAACCGACTCGGCCAACAAAGGGTGACGATTACAGAAGCTTCCTGGAATAATAATATCTCCCTGGATCCTGGAATACCAATGGTATATCGCCGTATTTAAGGCTCCATATCTCTAACGTTCGATTGCTAAATCAGTCTTCAACGTGAGATTAGCGAAAGGGCGTTGGAGAGCATATCATTAACGCAGATGTAAAAGAATTTTTTAAACGTTCGCATTTCAATAATATGATAACGTAAATGATGGAAATTGTTACGACGCAGAATGGGAATGTATAACCTGGTCAAAATAGTGAAGAGGCAGGTAGATGCTGTTGAAACTGTGCCACAGTTTAAAAAACCCAAAAACCAACAAATGTCTTCATTAAAGGATTCGTATCTTACGTTCGATCTTTGTATAGAGGAGAAGTTAGAGGACGAATCAGAATGTTATTAATATTTCTGTGACGAATTTCTGTCTGGTAACATGTCGCCACCAAAACGGTCGGAAGTCAGGATTTATAATATTTATAATATCATATCGTATTTTTCAGAATTAAAACACAAAAAAATATTCACGGTCCTTTGCTTATTATCTTTAAGAAGTATGAGCCGGTATAAGTTCCGCCAAAACACTGAGTTATGCCACTGAAAGAAAAATGTCTGTCAATTAATTTTTTGCTATGAAAAGGTACAATTCTTGAAATCACTGTAAACTAAAGTTTTAAAACACAAAAATCAAGACACGAAATTCAATACAACTTAAAAAAAAAAGAGACACACCTTTCTTCACGAAAACCACAACTGTAAATCAGGATAAAAAAAAAAAAATCATTATCTCTTTTGGCGAAACAAACCAACTTCCAAGAAGGAGGCCGTGACGTAACATGCCAGCCAACGGGATAAACTTCGAGGAGGTAATTCTTTATCTTTATCTTATCTCGGCTGACGGAGTAGGATGGATGACAGGCGGGTTCTCCGAAGCCGGGATAATAACAGATTTACTCCCCTGATTTATTCGATGTCTGGCCTTTGACACGCGGGTAATTACCCGAACGTTTCTTGAAGGAAAATGGCATCGCAGGGGGAAAATATGGCTTCTTGTTGTGGGTTGTTTGCTCGAGCGAGCGAACCGAAGTCTGTACGTATGGACATGCACATAACATACACACTGTGTGTGTTCGTGTAGGTTTACATATGTGTATATACTGTTTATATGTGTGTGTATAATTGAATCACGAAAATATGGAACGTGATGAATACATAAATAAAGTCAAAATCCACGAAGGAAAGAGAAACAATGGGTGCTGCTGTAAGGACTTTCGACTTATAGTCCTTTACCTGCTCAGGAAAGGACTATAAGTCGAAAGGCCTTGCAGCAGCACTCCGTTGTTTCTCTTTCCTTTGTGGGTTTTGTCTTTATATATATATATATATATATATATATATATATATATATATATATATATATATATATATATATATATATATATAATTTCAAAAATATTAAGATGCAATTAGGCCTATTACAACGAAAAGGAAACACGGTAATATACGGTAAGGTGAGAGCACAAATGGAACACGGGATTAACACGGTAGACAAATAAATTGAAAACATTATAAAAAAATATACGCACGACGGAAGGCCATGAATCTGGTGCACTGGTAATTTTAGTTAAGTTGGAAAAATTATCAATCCTTTGAGTAAAAAAAAAACATACTAAGTATTAAGTTAATGCCAGGGGATATGCATATTAAATCCCATGTCAGTCATGTGACAACTTTTACATTGGTCGAACAAAAATCATTGGAAACGAGAATATAAAAAATGTATAAGATATGAACAGGATAACAGTGCAATTTTTGTTCACGTTAGCGACATCAATCTCGCTATTTTAATTATTCAAAATGTGATCAAAAGCCGGATTATCCTAATGACACGGAGTGAAATATATAACTGAACCCATTTTTACGATATAGAGCATCCGTTAGAATATGAATATCGACCGAGGAACGAATGATTTCGATCATTTTATTTGGAAAATAATAATATGTGAAATGAGCAGATTCTAAGGGGCAGAAGAAATGTGACAAGCAAAATCTGTTGGTAGTGAAGTCAGTCACCCTGAGGTATATGTCTTCCTGCTTCTTCATCCTACGTACTAACATTTTTCTTGTTATCATCCTAGTATAATATACTACAGACCATATAGTGTATACTACAGATTTCTCGTTCTATCATCCTAGTACATATACTACAATTCTGCCACTAGATACCAGCTCCCGTAATGATGTTTATCTAAGGCGAAACCAGTCAGAATTTATGCCGTGTTTCAGTGGCCTTGTACCACTCCCCACAAATACATATTACACACATACACACACATACATATATATATATATATATATATATATATATATATATATATATATATATATATATATATATAGATATATATATATATATATATATATATATATATATATATATATATATCACTCCTTTGCCAGACAGAGTGCCATAACTCAAAAATTGCTATTTTTCAGGAGAAGCATTTTAAAGTTAAAAACTCTCTATACTCTGAGAGTGTAATAGTGACATGCCATGCCCTCTAGCGGTTCGTATTACAAATACAAATAAGACGTTTTTACCACAATATTAAACAAAGAACGGGCTATCTGCTAGTATCAATAACTCAAAAAAACACATATATATACATACAGTTTTACCGCCGCACATACCCTGCCCACTTTTAACCACAGCACAAATTCAAAAGCCTGAATGCTTGCTAAATGTGTCAGAACCCGTCTTCATTACCCCCAATCAAGGAGAGGAATAATACAGCCACCATTTGGAAAATCTCTCTCATATAATAACATCGGTTCATCCTTCTTCGTAACTACCTGTATATTAATTTAAGTATTAGGAAATAATCATATGTGAAGAAGCCAGCTGGAATGAAAAGTCTGATTGCAAACATGTTCGATATTCCTTACATGGAGATCGAGAGAGATAAATGAGGGTTTGGAATGAGTCAACAGCAACCTGAATCATTTTTAGAGGTGGAATAGATGTGTGTGTGTGTGTGTGTGTCATTATGGACACAAAAAACAACATAGTTGTTGGGCGGTTTGTATTATTAGCAGTGAATGGGAACTGATTAAAAATAAATCTTCATTTATTGTAGATGACGAAATATTGCAAAATTTCCCAAAAAGGTTTTCTTAAATGTACCTGCTAACTCGAAAGTACAAATTAGGCGGATATATTTACACCAAATGAAAAACTGATTTTTGAGTTAATAAATGACATGTTCATGTAATGCATTCCATAAAAACACGGCAACAAAATTTAATAAAAATACACGAAAAAGATAAAAAACTGCCTAAACATTTTGGACACTAATTTCCTTAACAATCTATCCCATCATGATGGTCCCTCTTTCTGCGACGAATATTTCAACAAACTATCCTCGGGTTGAAGAGTGGAGCAGTTTACAGTTTCCCTTGGTCAATAAAACACATATTCACGAAGGATGAGCTCACTGAAAATAAGTGATGCATAATTTCGTTCTAAAATTACTCGCAACCAACAAGCAGGTCGATGTTATCATTTTACAGTCATTACGAAAACGTTTGAAAAGTCGAGTTTAGTTTTTCAAACATACGGCGAAATGCTGACCAACGGATTCCAGAGTGAAAGCCAAAAACTGAAAATAAATAAATTGGGTCTATGACCTAACGAAATAAATTGGGTCAGGGAAATGTGCTGTTCCATATTTGCTTCAGAAAGGGAAGGATATTATTCTGTTAGCTATTTATTATAAGAAAAAGAAAACACTGCGATACAAATGCTATGATTTGTGTGTGTGTGTGAGAGAGAGAGAGAGAGAGAGAGAGAGAGAGAGAGAGAGAGAGAGAGAGAGAGAGAGTGCCTGTACGTATGAGAGGCGTGCAGGTTGTTTTTTTTACAAGTTAAGATAAGTAATTTTGAACAGAAAATCATAAAAATTTTGGTCCTGAATGTAATTAAGAATAACTCTACTCATATAAATATTAGCGGTCAACAGACTTCCCGTCAACTAATATTAGAATTCATTCAGAGGACGTTCTCCTTTTGCAGTGAGTTTTAAAACACACTCCTGGGATTTTTGAGTTAAACAAAATGGAAAGAGGTTGGGATTGATTTAAAGAATGCAGTATCATCTGCAGAAGCAGCAAACTTGTTTTCAAAGATAATTATAATATGAACATCAAATATAAGCTACCTTGATCAACACCAGGGGTTACATTCCGGTAATAACTAGGAAATGGCCCACCAGTTACCCTCTACTTTAATCAAAAAGCAATGTCCTCAAGCTTAAGATCAGCAAAAGCCGTATAAAGTTAAGTATATATATATATATATATATATATATATATATATATATATATATATATATATATATATATATATATATATATATATATATATATATAACTTCATGTCTAAAATTTCGAGATGTTTGCATAAGCTGAGGAATAGGCATCCAGACATTTTTGCCAAAAAAACATTCTATGATCTTCATGAAATCGGGGAATATTACTTTCAAACTAAAATATTTCATACCATTGAAACATATATATAATCAACATCTATATGTACGTGATTTCAACTGATTATTTTATATATATATACATGCCTTCCAAGCGAGAAGAAATGTTCTTCCCCAGTAAAACGTAACTTTTCTTGCATCGGTCTTAACAGGGTCGGAAAAACAATTTCTCCTTATTCGCTTAACTTGGAGCCGAAAGGCTATCAGCCCCCGCTATCAGAGCTACAAAAAAGGCGTTCGATACTCCTTCCAGTCTCTCACGCAGCACTCTTCATTAAGTCTAAATCCCTTTTCCATCACAGCTAGTCTCACGTCTCTCTCTCTCTCTCTCTCTCTCTCTCTCTCTCTCTCTCTCTCTCTCTCTCTCTCTCTCTGGGGAAAACGAAGGCCTGAACTGGACCCGACCAGTATGCCCATAATCCGGCCATTTAGAATTGTTGAACAATGAACGCTCGGACAAGATTTGTAATGAATTCTTCTGAAATGACACCAATGGATGCTATTTTATCGGACGCCTTTTTTTTTAAATAGAAGTTCAGAACATGTTAGTAATTCAGAATGGTAATGAAATAGTCAAGTGTTCGCCCTTCGATTGCAGAGGAATAGAGTATAAATTACATGAACATATTTCCGTAACTAGATACCAACTGTTCCTGAAATACAGAAAACAGCGCAGCTGTTTATGAATGCAATATCTTGCTGCTAATATTATCGTTCGAGTTTTGACGCTGCAAAATGAAAAACGGACGCAATCATAAAGAATAAAAAGAAGGAAAAACACTTATCGATAGACGGTTGGTGCCGTTTAATAGTACGTAAGTTTTTCGAGTTGGAAAATGAAAATAGACAGAATAATGACGAGGAAATTAAGAGACAGAGACTGGTCGATAGCTGATGCCTGTTATGCACAATTGGGATGCTGTGATAATGTTTCCGAAAAAAAAAAACAATCATAATCTCGGAAAAAATTAATTGGGATGCGAGACAGGAAAATTAAATGAATTAAAAGAAAAAGGAAAAATATAACGACACATAACCGAAGGAAATTAAACAAATGAAATGTTATTGGTTGTGTTCATCATTTGAGAACATATACAGTTGTTCAATAAATACGATGATTAACACGAATGGAAATTATTGACTTTATTAATGTCGTTGTAATGATTAGAAGAGTACTATAATCGTTAATATTTTTGTTCATTCATGTGGAAAATCCCAGACATGGATATTATTAACATAGCTATTACCCTAACGACAGGTGAAATTAACATAAAAATCGTAATTTCTATCACCTTCAAATATTACCATGCTGTTATTGTAATGGAAAGCTTTACTGATGTTTTCGCCTTTTTCATAGGCTTAGCCCACGGCTATAATCACTATCTATTAAGATATGAGCAATTCCCGTAACTAACACTGGAGTCTGATAACCATGGTTCCATCAGGCACGGAAAGAGTGATTCAGGCTCGGTAGAGGGGAGTCATCGGTACTCCGCCCCTAATTTCACCTCTCCCCGAGCTCTCGGCGTCCCTAAAAGTGATTCAGGAGAAGGAACTTTGGCCGGGCATAACTTCGGCTCCGGAGTCGACATGCACCTTCCATAATGGTGACTAATGTAGGCTCTCTAATGGAGTATCCCGACCCCTAATCCAATTGGAGCCTCCCATCGCCCCACACAAAACACATGCGTCACGCGAGACCTTGATGCAGGTTCCTCCACCTCCGTTCGCTCCTACACAAAACTCACAATCTCAACAATCCCTTTCGGAGGATTCAATTAAAACCCGATTGGAGGAGGAGGGGGAGGAGGAGGAGGAGGAGGAGGGGGAGGAGGAGGAGGAGGAGGAAGAGGAGGAGGTGGTTAGCGATGCTCTCTCCCACTCGAGGGACTTTCGCGGCGTGATCAGAATAAACGGCGAGTTTATAAAGATTTCTTCCCGTGCTTTTAAATGAGAGAACAATAACTTTCAATGGCGAAGTTTGTAAGAGTTACTCCATTAGATTCTGCTAGGTCCATCCGCATAACCTTATCAGACTGGTAAAGAGGATTATAACTGTGTTATCATAAGTCAGTTCAGTGTTACTCTAAGTCAATTTTTGTCCATTATGAATGGAATGAAATGGCGTCTTAACCGGAGAAAGTTGTTATTGGTTATGTCTAGATTAAAGTGTGTCAAGAAAAGGGAAAGGTATACATACGCACATACATACATACATACATATATATATGGAGAGAGAGAGAGAGAGAGAGAGAGAGAGAGAGAGAGAGAGAGAGAGAGAGAGAGAGGATGGCCCATAATTTTCTTAGTGGGGTCTCTTAGTAGCTATTTTTCTCATTTTTCTTGCTCCAAATAACAGTTATGATTTTGATAACTGTGTTGCACATTAAATATGCGCAACACAGTTAAACAAAATCCTTAACAAAAATCATAACTGCCAAAAAGAAGGAAATAAGGAACCGTAGACAATAAGCCAAACTATAATATTCTTGTAAAAGAATGTGCATTCATTCACTCCCGTGGAAAATGAAAATCCTGGAATAATTATGAGTCAATTTCCATGTGCGATACTGGTTTAATAAACAGAAATATTCGCAGGAACATCGGCGAAAAGTTAATTTTGCGCGGTTTATAAAATATATTAAAAATGGATGAAGATTATTTTTAGTACAACGCAATCGGAAAGAGGTACTGGAATCAGATATCAAAAATATTTTATCTTTAATCTGATGGCGATGCAACCCGATGAATATCAAGCAGAAATATCGACGGAGACATCAATGAACACCTGATCAATACAAATGACGAGAAAATTGTAAAATCACACACACAAACGAAAAGAAAAGGGTTTCCTTCTGCGGTGTATGAGACTATAAGCTCTCGTTTGTGTGTGTGTTTGGTCTCCATGCCGACAGATTGCAGCAGTGTCAAGCGGCTCGACAGTATTGCCAACCTCTTCTGCTGGCGAGGCCATAACTTCTACCTCCTGAGGTTTATGAGATGGACACAAGGCCAAGAATACTTTACCCTCTTCCCTCTCTCTCTCTCTCTCTCTCTCTCTCTCTCTCTCTCTCTCTCTCTCTGCTTACGGCATTTGCTGGTGAGGAGAGGCGGTACCAGGGTCTAAGGATCTAATGGACGAGAGAAAGGGTGTATAGGTCTATATAAGCAAGAAGTTTCATGACTAAGCTGTTGTTGGTGCACAGTAATGGCAAAATAAAAATATCTGGACGATGACAGATAACAAAGGCATAAGGATGATAATCACAGAAAGGATAACAGTCTGGAGAGAGAGAGAGAGAGAGAGAGAGAGAGAGAGAGAGATTTAACTTACGTGAGTTTCCATGAGTGATCCGATGATGTTTGACAATGATAGGAGATAATAATTCCGTCAAAGTAAAAGACAAAGAAGTAAACGATGGACGAAGAGAGAGAGAGAGAGAGAGAGAGAGAGAGAGAGAGAGAGAGAGAGTCGTAACTGATAACTAATGTCACCATGACAGCAAATTGCTACAAAGAGTAAGAATAACTAAACAAGCTATAAAAGACAGAGGAATAAACAAGCAAGGAAAGTTTATGCAAGAACTACTGTCTATCAGATGATAAGATCCAGTCTCTTTACCACATGGAGCAAGAAAAATCAGAAAAAGCAGCTTCTCCGAGATCCCACTAAGAAAATTATCGGCCATCACGACCTAACAGCTTGTAGTGACCACCAAGAGCAAAGCCATGCATTGGTTGAGGATAATCACTTACGGCGTGCTGAGAACTCCCTCCACTATTCTAAAATATCATCACAACTCTGTGGAAAAGATGCCTTGATGACACTGCTTCATCAGATATGAATCCAAGATCAAAAATAAATTCGAAACATGGAAGAATATTAAATCTTTTCTGACAAACTCTACCAAGAGTGATGATGGAAACATCTGATGAAAGTCCGGGACTAAGGAAAAGTCCTCTTTTATCTGCTCTCTTTTCTTGTCTGTTCGTTTCTCTGCCGCTAATATCTGTCTCTTTTCCGCAGCAGACTCGACTAAGACTTAACAGTATTCGAAAGGATCAAATACTGGAAGCCTTGTTATAGATATTACAGGGAAAATATCTTCTGATTCTCCATTACGACAAAAGTGAAATGCTAGCCCACACATTCATAGCAACGCCCTTGAATAAATAGTCTAGTAACATATCAAGTTACAACAATATCAAACTCTGAAAATTGTAGTCTAATGGAGACTGGCCTTACTTCAGTATCTTATGATAAAAGGTATATAAAATATACTGAATTTTACGTCTAGTTTAGATGGACAGAGAAAATTATCATACTACATAGCAACTAGTTTCGCATTATTCTTACTACATATACACATTTGAGCCATTCAGATATGATTTACAACATCAAACATCTACGAGAGAGAGAGAGAGAGAGAGAGAGAGAGAGAGAGAGAGAGAGAGAGAGAGAGAGAGAGAGAGAGATGTCACTTTTATCCTGTCTCTAACAAATACTTTATTAAATCAAGCGTTTTAAACTAAACGGCAGGCTTAATCATTTTAAAAGTGTTTCAACAGTTCATCTAAAGACAATTAGAGATCCGCCTACTTAGTCTAGATAATAACTTGCAGCACGCATAAACCACCGGCTGAAGTTAATCCTTAGACAATGCTGTCAAAGATTTTATAATCTCTTTGTTCTAAATCTTTAGCGCCTTGAAAAACATACACACGCTTTGCAGCTTTCGAGTTATCTTCAAGTTTTTATTCAGTATTATTTTTTATGGCCAGACTTGTCATTTATTGTCTTGCCAGTAGATTAACATGGACCTAACTTTTCCGTAATTCTCCTGCCCTTGTTGTCCACTGTCCATTGTGTATTTCCCCATCGGTAAAATCTTCCCTTAACGTCTTCTCTCTCTTGGACTGTTCAGTCACAACTACTATCCATTTCAGGGACCGAGAATCATCGTTTTTCTCAAATATCTTTCGAACTAATTATTTGATCGAAATGGTACCTACTTTAACACAGCGTACAAGACATCTCCCGATAATTTTTGTAATATAGTGCATTGTCAAATGGTTTTGGTTAAGGTGTTTACTCTTGACTTTTAAAGACAAAGTCGCATGAGTCAGCAGGACTAATCTGCGCAATCGAACGCCCGCTATCCCCCGTAGACAGGAAAGTTGGGGAGGGGGCGGAGATGGGGAGGGTAAGAAAGTAGGTTGAGGAAGGGATGAGGAGGGAAGGGGAGGGAGGGACGGGTTAGGTATAAAGTATGTTCGAATGCATAGTTTGACGATGCTTGGCAACACCATGCATGTAAGTCAAGAGTAAACGCCTTAACTAAAACAATTTGACAATGCACCATATTGCCAAAAATTAGTGGGACGTTTCTTGTACACTGTGTCAAAGCACCATTTCGATCAAACAATTAGTTTGAAAGATATTTGAGAAAAACGATGACTCGTGGTCTCTGAAACGGATAGTAACTCTCCATCTTCGCTGTGCATGTCCTATTCAGGAATCCGTTCCCTTCCCCTTGCGCTCGTGTGTTCCTCATCCACTCAACTTTTACATACCGATCAAATACTGATTCCATCAACTTGCCCGTCCATATCAAAGGGTGCATATCTGATTGATGCAAACGCATTGATGAATCTTTCATATGTAAAGCGTGAGTTGAACTTGAGCGTAATTCTATTCCTCGTCATTAACTGGAATCCTAACAGGTCACAAACTTCGATTATGGAAATTTCCAAAATAACGTTACAAACGATTTCTTTGTCAGGCTCGCTACAATAATGAAGCCTGAGGAGTCTTTCTTCCTGAGACGAAACAGCGATACTTTTTTGACAGCGAGAGGCTTTCGATCCATTGCTTACTTTGTATCCACAAAAAAAAAACAAAAAGTATGAATAAATGATGAAACCTTGTCATTTAATACCAAATAAAGACGTTAGAGTCAGATGTCAGTAGTACCAATGACAATCGTCAAACAGATTAAGATTATGGAACAAGTAAATAAACGAGAGGAAAAAATGTTCATCCCTCCAGTGAATGAAACCTGACTCCGAGCCCCGTTCTTCACCCTCTACAGAAGCTGAGAAATTGCTGCTGCGAGTTACAGATGTAGGAAGAAATTGGACCTGATACCAAGGAGGTAGACTAATTACTCCCGGTCAGGAGACGGAAGATCGATGGGAGAGTTCATAACGGCCTTTATTGAATCCCCAGCAGGGTTCTTCAGCCCCATACTCAAGCATGTCTCGATTAGCATTGCTGCCATCATCGCCTGTGGCAGTAACGATCAACAGGTACTAAATCAAACAAATATTAGCTGGCTTAGTTAGGACTTCCATTTACAGAAACACACACACACACACACACACACACACACACACACACACACATATATATATATATATATATATATATATATATATATATATATATATATATATATATATACATACATATAGGCCTATATATCGAGGGTTGGGGTATGTGGTATATGCTGTATATTTACCGTGTCTGTGTGTGCGAATGTGTATCATGTACGCATTTGTTAAATATTTAGCATTTTCTCTAACAAGGGTGACTCTGGGGAGACAACATAAAGTCACTGAAACGTCCATTCTTTAACTATTACATATGAACACGACGCACCTTCTACTACCACGGTCTAACGGACCGTTTCACATTTTACACTAATACTGACAGAAGGCTCACTAATACAAGCCACTCTTCCTGAGCAGAAACGGCCTTCGACAACCGAAAGTTTTCAAGCCTCGAAAATTAACAAACTATGTACTTCTGACTGGTAGTGAATGTATTAAGAACTGAATCAAATTCAGGCGACCGAGGGTTTTGTGCATATTGGCAGAGGTTTAGTTTACTCGTTATTATCCTTCCATCTAAGTCTAGTTTACTCAGGCGGTTGGTGGAAGCAGAGACGACCACAGGCTTTGTTAATGCCTACAGAAATAACAAAACATACAAGCCTACAGTCATAAAGGCGTAAACACGCACATACACACATACATGTTTAAATGTATGAGTTCTCGCATTCCCTTCTGCCTCAAGGCCAGCCTTGTGATCTGGTGTGGTGCCTTTGACCCGAATTATTCTGAGCTACTTCAGCTATTCTGAGCTACTTCAGCTATTCTGAGCTACTTCAGCTATTCTGAGCTACTTCAGCTATTGTTAGCTGCTACTCGTTCTTTCATATAGCATCCTACTGTTCGCCCAGGTGGCTCTCATTGGTTACCAAGGTGACTGTGACGCCACATTGCAGAAATACGTCTGTCTCCATGGCGATTTCCTTGCCTCAACAAAACCTCTTCGTAATTTAAATTGATAAGGAAATCCTGTATCAGGGCACAATTAAGACCTTGAAAATAAATGTTAAGTGGCCGTTTATATCCATTAAACATAGCAGCAAGATTTCGAAATACATTTCCCAATTACACCTGTTACGTTTACTGATGTGAGTTGGATTGTCGACTACAAGTTTGCCCACGTAAAACGCGGAAATGATCGGATATGAAGCATGTCGAGTTAATATGAAAGCAAAAATAATAAAGCCATTGTATAAAATTGCATAAAAGTATAGTTTACAAAAATTAAAGAAATAAAATCAGTCTTAACAACAGTGAATAATTTCGCTGAACGGCAGACTCGCACATGCAAACAGGATGCTGTGGAGGAGGAAGGCTAGAGATTTATAGTTTCCTGCGGCATACAAGGAAAATTCGAACAGGATACAAGTTTAAACCGTCAGTGGGTGCCGATCTCCTTCCCCCCACCTCCCCCCACCCCCACCGTTCGGGGGAGAGGCCCACCATCGCCAACTTTGGCCAACTTGATATAGGAAACTTTACCATCTGTCCAGGACACTCACCAATACTGCTTCCATCTCCTCCTCCTCCTTCAATTTGCGCGCCTCCTACTCCTCCTCCTCCTCCTCCTTCTCCTCTTCCTCTTCTTCCTATTCCTCTTCCTCCTCCTCCTCCTCCTCTTCCTCCCTCCTCCTCTTCCTCTTCTTCCTATTCCTCCTCTTCCCTTTTCCTCCTCCTATTCCTCTTCTCTTCCTCCTCCTCCTCCTCCTCCTGTTCCTCTTCCTTCTCTTCCTCCTCCTCATCTTCCTCTTCCTCCTCTTCCTCCTCCTCCTCCTCCTTTTCCTTCTCCTCCTCCTCCTCCTCCTCCTCCATCCTCCTCCTCCTCCTATTCCCCTCCTCCTCCTCTTCCTCCTCCCTCCTCCTCCCCTTCCTCCTCCTCCTCCTCCTCCTCCTATTCCTATTCCTCCTCCTCCTCCTCCTTCTCCTCCTCCTCCTCCTCTCATTTTTCTTATCTCGTCTCTCCTCTCCTTGCTAAGCCAGATTCGCTCCGTGGCTGTCATCATTATTCCACTTGGGCCTCCGTTCTAAGACCGCTGACAGCAGCCTAAATTAATTGCAAATATCTTCCGGGGCCACATTTAAATAAACACCTCTTGATGTACAGGGAAGGAGAGATCTTATTTGACAGCTTAAGGTTAAGGTTTGAAGACCAAAAAAAAAAAAAAAGGTGGAGGAAAATGTTTCAATGGCCACCATAATCGTTTTGCACGTTCAGCTGAAATTTGGGGGAAATTTAACCCTTTTATTGATGTGATTTTATTTTACGGTTTTTAACAGACATCAAGTGGTAAATAGGTAAACTAATTTGCTGATGATTCAGATTCGTGGGTGTTTAGAATGTATTGTGATTTTCATTTATTCTGTTGCTTATGACAGTACATATACGAGTATATATATATATATATATATATATATATATATATATATATATATATATATATATATATATATATATATTATATATATATATATCTATATATATAATATTTTATTTCAGGATAAACTTAACCATATTGGTGTCTGGCAACGATATAGAACAAGCCACCAACGGGTCGTGGTTAAAGTTTCACGGGCCGCGGCTCATACAGCATTATACCGTGACCACCGAAGGATAGATCTATTCTCGGTGGCCTTGATTGTACGCTGTAGCGGCCGTGCAGAAAACTCGATCTGCGCCGAAGAAACTTCAGGCGCATTTTTTACTTGTTTTATGTTGGAAACGAATTCTAACCTCAAAACTTCCTCTCCTCCAACTGGAAAACTAACTTGAGGGAAAGTTTGATGTAACGCAGATGTTTCCCAGATAACTGTCCTGTCAGCCCTGTGGTTTCGAATCGTGTAATAAAATATTTAATTCTGGAATCTCTCTTATTCAATATTGTGGGTTGACTACCGAGGAGGAATAAGAAAAAAAGTCTAGGAAATGAACTGTAATCTGCAATCCGTCTATATTCAAGTTTTTAATTCCTGCATACCTTCGCAAATAATCAGTCTTGTCTTCTAGTGAATTGACTAATTCCATACATTGTTTGTAAGTATTACCAAGCATCACTCTCAACTTACTTTCTTCCCACACTACTCATTAGCTTCCACGATGCTAGCTGTTCTGTTATTCATTCCGCAGTTCATTTAAATACCGATACTTAGTTGTACGACTCATTTTTTATTAAAAGTGGCATTTCAAACGCTTTAATGATTTTAGAAAACGCACTCTCATCTCCAAAGTCATTACTCCAACCACTAGCGGATCAAGGTGGGGGCCACCTGGGCACGAGGCCCCCCATGAAAAATAATGACAAAACAATAATATTGAAGATTTAGATAATAATAACACAAATGAGAAATATAAAAATGGGAAAAATAAAAATAAATTATAATATATATATATATATAATATATATATATATATATATATATATATATATATATATATATATGAAAATTGGTGGCCCCCCCATGAAATTTTTCCGGATCCGCTAGTGACTCCAAGCACTCATCCAAATGGTCATAAATATCCCTTGACCGCAATCTCCTATTATTGCAGACTACTTCTGACGATGACTCGTAGATATATGGTCATAATCTGAATGCTTGTTATTCGTTATCTTTCAGGATCTCCTCCATTCCCGTTTCTTTCTCTAAGATCGTTCCTTCGGCTACTAAAACAAGTAAAATATGCGCCGAAGAAACTTCGGCGCAATCGAGTTTTCTGTACAGCCGCTACAGCGTATAATTAAGGCCACCGAAAGTAGGTCTATCTTTAAGTGGTCTCGGTATAATGCTGTATGATACTTTAACCACTTTAACCACTGCCCGGTGGTGGCCCTAGCCTAAATCGTTGCCAGACGCACGATTAAGGCTAACTTTAACTTTAAATAAAATAAAAACTACTTAGGATAGAAGGCTGCAATTTGGTTTGATTGACGATTGGAGGGTGGATGATCTACATACCAATTTGCAGCCCTCTAGCCTCGGTAGTTTTTAAGATCTGAGGGACAACAGACAAAGTCGGCACAATAGTTTTCTTTCGCAGAAAATTAAAATGTACGATCTGAAGATAATAACCGGTTTCCCCATTATGCCACTTGTATTACAGAAGTCACTATTTTATGACTATTCATTATTATTTCTGTTTCAATGATAATTCTCGTTTTAATGGTAAGATAATCAAGAAGCGCTCAGCTGCGCAAATGTGCCTTGGTCAATGGTAGGAATCTGTGATAATGCTTGTCTTATTTCGCTGCAGACATCTCATTGCAATCAAACACTTTCTAATCGTTCTAGACAAAATGTTATTTTTCAAGAAGCATTACAGCTCATTGAGCTGCAAAATGGTGATTTTCTGTCATCCAGATTTTACTGGAAGTATTACCTTTAGAAGCCCAACAACGTCGCTGAGAAAACCCCCACACGATTCAACCTTTCTTAGCTACTTCCCCGCCACATTCCCTCGGCAAGAACGAATTCACAACCAGGGGGCCGTCAAAATCTCATTCTTCCATTCCATAAAACCAAATCTTCTACCAATTCACCGTTACGGTAGAACTCTGTGAAATGAAGCCGAAGAATTTTAAGGCTCTAGATGTTCTGAATAGGAACCCAGAAGGCTTCCATTTTAGCATGAAATACGCGAATAAAAGTGGGAGCGTGTCATCATTTGAATCCTGTGTAGTTCAAAGAACACCTAGACCTATTTTCCAACGCCGGTCGAGGAATCGCTTTGCCAGATGAACTAGAAACGTGAAGATGAATAAAGTTTTCCTGTAAGACGCTGCAATAATTTCAATGAAAGATGTCAACAAGAACGCAGCTTCTCGGTTAATTAAAACGATAGCCATGGCAAGATCTTTCACGTACTACATGACTCTGGGGAACTCTGCCTGGAAAAACGCTCTGAATGAACGTTACCAACTGCGATATAAAATTAGGCTTACTGGGCTTTTATTTGGCAATAACAAACAAGTCTCCCTAATTGAGAATGTTGACAAGACTCGAGAGAAATGTTGACGCTGGAGTTTGTGAAGCTAAAGAGCAATATCTTCAGTGACACCTTGCGTAGAAAGATGGAGCCCAGCCAAGTTCTGAGCGGGTAGGCCTTTGAATAAGCTTTGCTGCACTCGACGGCGAAAGAGAACCGTTGTCAGATAAAGTAAATAATATATGGAAGGAAAATTACAGCTAGGAAGTTTTATCACAAGTATAATAGCAAAACAACAAACCGACCTCCTTGTACAAAACTATAGTCTGTGATGAGCGCGCCAGAGCGGGCTTCCTTGATTCAAGTTCTTGCGCACTGAGCGAAGCAAAGATATCGTCTTCTGTACAGAATACGAGAGTCAATGATACGGCATTATGGCTGGCAAAAAGGGGAACGCTGCTGATAAATCATCAAGATA
>NC_089790.1:1135000-1217500 GCF_040412425.1 Macrobrachium rosenbergii | reverse complement strand
CCATCGCATAATACCCTTGAGACCCAGCATACACATAAATAAGTGCCCAAGAACCTATCCACCCAAGCTAGGATCAGGGGGATAACGCCAAGGCAGCTGACGTCTCAGAAGGTAGGCCTATGAGCCCTTCCCTCCCCACAAAAAGAAAGAATGGAAGACTGTGCTTTGCCTGCGACACGAGTCCTTATAACACTGACAACATGGCATTAGGAAAAGAAACATGTCATAAAGACACATCAGTATCTTATTGCAGACACATCTTAAACAGGTTAACTACATGTCAACAACTTATCAGAAGTTTTAACCAGTGCTGCGTACACCTTAATACACAGGTGAATAGCACAAAGTAAGTGTATTCAACGTGCTGATGATGAGTTTTTTTTTGTGTAGTTATAAGATGCAACACAGGTTGTGGAAGTATTCTCCACTGGAGGTTCATCCCTGTTTAAGCAGGTTTTCTGTTAATGTTATATGAAATACATGTGTATATATACATGTATACGTATATATATATATATATATATATATATATATATATATATATATATATATATATATATATATATATATATATATATATATATATATATTACATTTAGCCAGACATACACACACACATATCTCATAAATACTGTGACAGATTTCACGGAACACAGACTTTTCCTAATATTTCTGTATCCGTCCCCCCCCCTGCCCCCTGCCCCCAAAAAAAAAAAAAAAAACAATTAATTTTCTTCGTGCTGCGTTCTTCATCTTCCCGGTACGAAGCGTCCCGGTGATTACCCGGGCATCAAAAGCCAGATTGCGAATAAATCAGGTGAGTAAATCTCAGGAGTGTTTGTAATCCCGTTATTATCCCGGCTTCCCGGGGAGTCTGCTGTCATCCATCCCATTCCATCCTACGAGATGAAGAATGGCCTCTTCAGGGATTATCCTGTTCACTGGACTTGGCTCCCTTCTCCTTCAAGATAGCATTTTTTTTTTTTTTCAAAACGTATTACACGGATTTGCCATCCTGACATGTTTTTTTTTTTCAAGACCGCGACAGCAAACTGTTCCCCTCGTATGATATTTACAAAAATATTCATTATTATTTTGTGTGTGTTTATATATATATATATATATATATATATATATATATATATATATATATATATATATATATATATATATATATATATATATATATATATATACATATACATTATATATATATAAACATGTATATATATTTATATATATTGTACATATATTTATATATATAATTTTCGTTGTAGAATGGACGTTAAAATATGATATATATATATATATAATATATATATATATATATATATATATATATATTTATATATATTGCGCATTTATTTATATATATAATTTTCGTTGTAGAATGGAAGTTAAAATGATCTTAAATGACTGAAAAATGCCCAACTGTGTATGTGTTTGTACAGTAGGCTAATACTATTTGGCTCACTTATACAACTTCCAAAATTCAACCTTGAAATAATCACATGTTCTATTCTTTATATTTAAGCAAAAAAAAAAAAAAAAATTACTGTCGACGACTCAAGCGGCGAGGTGATCGACAGACAAGCATGACAGATAGAGACTAGATCTAGGGGGTGGGAGCGTTGAATTAATTGCGAAGGATATCGAAGTTCGCAACGCGTCCTGAACGCGGATGTATATACGTATATATACATATATATATATATATATATATATATATATATATATATATATATATATATATATATATATATATATATATATATATTTTTTTTTTTTATCTTATAGGGGCGAATATCACTTCGCTACTAAAAACATTATGAGCACTTTTCAACTTTTATTCTGGATGGAAGTCGACGCCATACTTATGCTTAAAGTACTATCGGTCAATATTTTTCAAAAAAAAAAAAAAAATCTCACAAAAACGAGAACAATCTGAAAATCATAATGATATGTATTATTCACGCCGCAAGCATTAACAGCTTTCAAATATATGAAAATTACGGTCTAAACTTGCAGATTCCGAAGCCTCCGCAGTCCATCAATCCCAACTGCAACGGCGGTTCTCACTCACGCCAATATATTTTTCCATAATAATTCATTTTTTTTCAGACGAGGCAGGAATGGGAATTGAGCATTACATGACAGGAATGGATTCCAGCTCACCTGAGCTAAACACCAAAGTGAGCTTTTCTCATCCAGATTGTCCGGTGTCTGTGTGCATTTATGTATATCTGTATGTATGTATGTATGTATGTTTTCAAGTCTGTATATATGTATGTCTGTCTAGCGTAAGCTTTTTCACATTTTTATTTTTCTCTATAATCACTGGATTAATTTTAACCAAACTTGGCACAGTGAATCTTTGGATAAAAGGCATTCAATTTTTTTTAATGGGGGCCGCTACTACCTCCAAGGGTAGACTATTAAAAAACTGTGAAAATAAGGTGGTCTCATTTAACTTATATCCAAGCCTTCACATGTTATGTAGATTCCAACTTTCTGGATAATACAGATTCTAATTTCAGGGTACAGAAAAATTGACCACAGAGTCACCAGGAAAATGAATTAACTGTAATGACAATCTCTAACAAGCTATTTTGTGTTTTCAGCCTCCCCAGATAAGCATATTCCAGTGCACTGACAGCTACAACAGCTGTCGAACATGTTTGATACATTGCAGCATCAAATAAATCTTCTCTGTGGTAAAAATTCTAGGATGGTCTATTTCAAATTCATGAGGGAATCCTTTTTAGGTAACTGCGGAGCACCGACATTGCCTGGTGGCAGGGATGGTAGCAAGTGCAGATCCTGTTTTCGATCCGGAGAACCTTCCATATTCGAAGATTAAAGGATCCATAATGTCTGAAACCACAATGATTCTCTCACGCCTGATTTCTGAAGGAGCTAATATTTGATCAGTTAGCGGACAAGATGGAGTCTGCGTTTTTTCTTATACTGCATTTTTGTCAAATTCGCATGCACAAAGGACTGATTTCCCAAAGTGGCCTGTATTAGCGGCTCAGAGTTGTTCAGTTTACTATTTGAACATCATCCCAATCCTTTATTAACCTTAAGTGCCAATGGGAAGCCTGACAAAACATAAAAGCATACACAAGACTTCAGTTTCCGATATTGACATGATGTCTGAACAGATATCTGAAAGAGGATAAATTCTTTTGATCAATGCTTGATGAAACCGATTCATATTTTCACTTCGAAGAAATTTAAAGAAGTTTTTCCGTAGCATATAATTCTCTTGCTTAACGGGGTAATGCCGTCGCTAACACAGATAATAATAGTTCAAGATATAGCTTAAAACAGCAAGATATTTCCTGGTTATGAACAGCGTAACAACATCGGAGGCATTCGGTACTACACCAAACTCCTTCCTCTACTCGATGGAAAATTATTCAATGAAATTAATTTCAAGCAAAGTACTCTCAAGGCATCACCTGTAAACCTTTATGTGTATGTGTATGTGTATATGTGTGCGGAGGTGCCTGCGTGCGTGTAAGTTTCTTAATTAAAAACTTCTCCTCCGTGTTGAAAGTGACGCCTGAATTGATAATCAAATGACTATTGAAACGTGAATTTAAACTGCCTCGGAAAAAGGTATGGGAAAGAAACCGTTAAATTTCAAAGTTTCCGTCTCCAGTGGCCGGGATGAAAGAGACAGATAGATATAAGACAAAATTGCCCCCCCAAAAAAAGATTCCCCTCAACAATCACAGAAGGTTTTGTTTTATTAAACAAAACAGCGGGGGAAATATTTCAAACGCAAGCTACCAAGACTATAGGTCTAACATCATCTCCCTCTAGCGGGGATCAGACGTCAGTATCAAGTTAATGTATACTTGGTTTAATACGCCGTAAGTCCGTCTGAGTTAACAGTGATCTATTTATTATCAACAAGACAAAGAGAAAGAAGGGATTGCATGGATCTTTGTTGGTTTGTTTGGCCGTTGTATAAGCTATCGAGGATATCGACTTCCGGATGTCTGACAGTGAGATGCTCAGTCTTCCATAGTTGGACGCTCTACCGAGGCACAGTCTACAAAGGGTAAAAAAATATCTTTCTAACGCTAGCTGTACAAAATGTGTTTGTTTCTTGTTCATTCTGTTACTAACATATTTATAGCTTTCATTTCTCGATAATTTTGCCCCAGGCAAATTGTGTCGGAGAATGTTATCATGAATAATTCGATCAATGAAAACGTGCAGGGAGACAGAATGAATTTAACTGAGTTTATATATGTTCAAGGGGGTAGAATGCAGAGTAGGGGTCATGAATTACTTAGGGGGTCCAGGGGTGGGGTGACCCCTGGCTAGGTTAAAACACGGCTTCCAAGATTAGGTTAGGTAAAGGTAAGTTTCGGTTAGTTATATTCCCTCTGAAATACCTACAACGAAAATGGCTACTAGGCCTATAGTACCAGCCCTGTATTCGCTCCGTTCAAAGGACTACAGATTTTCGACTGACAAATACCATCATTTAGAGGGAATTAGTTTTTTTAATTTGTCATTTCAACATAATTAATTCAGCTGATGGTTAAATTAGTAGCCAGTGACGAAGAGAGAGGGATGGCGTTATTTCATATCTCACATCAGCGACTTTAAAAATCTCGCAGATGTCGCTGTTGGCAAACGTTAGGCTAAGAATTCTCTGTTCCTCCCTAAATTCTCTAGGGTAGTGTACTATCTTTTGTAGAGCGTGATGTATTGTGGGTCTTCTTTGGACTACAATAACATAAATTTCACGTCAATTGACATTTTAGGCCCCATACACGTAAAGTTATAACTAGAAATCTTGTTCACTCATTTATATGGTTTCGATAAGGGGCAACACGTTCTCTCTCTCTCTCTCTCTCTCTCTCTCTCTCTCTCTCTCTCTCTCTCTCTCTAAACTGCTGCTATTACTGAAAACGGCAGCGTATCTTCGCATAAACTTTTTGCCCACCACAAAAAGTTTGTAACCAAACTATAACATCTCCAATTTCTATAACGATCGCACGCTTCCTTGTTCAACAGACCACTTCGTATTTAGTATCTTTGTCGGTTGTCTGTAATTTAACAGACATAAAAGTTTCTTTGTTTCCCCTGCCTACGTAACAATCCTCAGTTTGGTTCTCTTTTTGAATATTAAATCCCGGTTGTTTGACTTCTACTTCTTTTTATAATATGTTTTATAATTCTATTTCTTGTTGGTTATACTACCTTATATATATATATATATATATATATATATATATATATATATATATATATATATACATACTTACATATGTAGCCCATGTGTGTGTGTAAATGTACCGCAGGGAAAACTGAACACTGGGTATGCCTAATGTTTCATTCCTGCTGTGTTCCATCTGCTCATATGCAGCATGTGTATGTACTCATTGCTAATATATAGCATGTGCTATTGTGATTTTATACATGTCTATCTTTCTATCTATCTACCTATATATGTATATATACATATGTATATATATATATATACATGAAATTTTCAGTCTTATTCCTCATGCCTTCCTCACACGTTTTTGGATATGCTGATCAGCACAAGTTTAAAGCTTTGCTTTTGATATCTGGGATCTGGGACCACCTGTTGCTATATTTTCATCTGCAATGCCAAATCAAAAATGGCCAATTTCCTAGTAAAATTCCGTCTTATTCAAAACTCCTGTTTCCCCCTTCCTTTCCACTGGTGAAATCTTCAGGCAACCAGTAGACCAGCATGGTATTAGACCTAGATACTGACTCAGTACAGCCATGTCCACACGCTAGAGAGAAACCACTGACTAAATACAGTACTTCTTCTTCTGGCTTCGCTCTTCCTCGAGAGCTCCAGTTCGTCCTCTGGCAGATCTAGTGTGGTATTCGCACAAATTTTAAGCATCTCTAAATCCCCCTGCAGGAGTTTTCCAATGACTTCTTGCCAGAGCTCAAGTAGATTCCCTTGACCCCGCCAAAGCATGACATATACCACCAAACAAGAACATCAAGCCAATGTCTGCTCAAGAAAAACACCAAAACAAAGAAAACTTTCAAGGAAATGGAACAGAAGGCTCCCATCCCATCGGCCTCCCCAGTCCATATGGTAAAGAAAACAAATGGATCCTGATGCCCCTGGGGAGACTACAAGTCAGTTAGCCTGCAAACAAAGCCAGAGCACTACCCACTCCCAAACATCACCACCACCTTCCACAGGGCAAGAATCTACTCCAAGTTCGACCTGACCAAGGGCTACTTCGAAGTCCCATTTGACCAATATGACAAACTAAACAGCGATCCTCACAGCCATGACACTACACCTTCAACTACTCCACCTTAGGCCTACAATAACTCAAGAGGCCTCTTTCCAGAGGCTGATGGATAACATTCTTACCAACATCCCCTTCTGAACCTGTTACTCTCACGACATCCTCATCTTCCCTAGGGACCTTGCATCACCAGAGGCACTTCATGGCCAACCTTCCCCTACTCTGCAACAGCTGATTGGTTGTCTACCCTGAGACACATGTTATCAGGGATTCCGCCTATGAATTTCTGGGTTAAGTCTTAGCAAATGGGGTTTGCCCACTGCCTTCTTAAGTATCAGCTGTCAGAATATACCCCACCTTAAATACCATAAAAGGTCTCCAGGAATTCACAGTAATGATAAGCTACTACCAGAGAATCCTGACCAGAGCAGTGACAAGTAGCCCAAGTGAAGGTGATTGTTTAAATAAGATAATGATGTGCTTCTGTGACTTTACTAAAGTAACGATTCATACTCACAAATGTATGGATGTATGTTACATTAATCAAAAATGCATTTTAACTGTTTTTAATGTGGTGGAAAGTGGTGGCGCAATGCACCAAATTAGGTCTTTTGCTCTTTAAATTGTTGGAATCGACATCATGTACAGTCCTTTGCCATGCAAAAACTGAAATGAATATGCATCAAGAACCTGTAATATTCTCTTTGAGAATTTAAATGTAGGCCTGTATTATAGAATACATTAATTAAAATATTTCGCCTCTTGCATGTTATTCATTACCACCTTTAAGGGCGAGAAATACGTTGCGATCAAGCATTTATTGATGGGTATGATGAAAAACAATAAAAATCTATCACTGTAAGAGGTGGTTAGTCTGAGTCTGAATACCTTCAGTTAATAGAAATTGGTGAGAAGAATAACTTGCTTGAAACAGGTGTGCTGATCCCTGAGAAAATAAGGTTTTTCTGACTTTCATCACTTTTTAGGTATGCATAAATCTACCTGCTTATTCAGTTATAATTATCCATCTTTCTTCTTCTCCCTTTCTCTTTCCTCTGCAGTCCATTTCTTATGAGTGGAAGGTCTGTTAAGTCAAAGATGCTTTCCAGGAGAATGGGTTCTTAGGTTCCTAATCAATCAGTTTTTGTGTAATTTAAACAATAATTAAGATAGACAGAACCCCAAAACCTGAATTCGAATGGCATATGTACAGCAGAGTTGATATCAATTTACATCTCTCTTGATGGCTCAGTGGTCAAAGTCAGTGTCCATCAATTTTTCTGAAGCAGGCACCAGTTCGATTCCCACTGAGGACGAAGCACTTATTATTCTCCTTGGGTGTAAGTTATTCCCGAGGTAAAGGGAACTGGGACAGAAAACGATATCTGCGACTCAATATTCATGAATATAAAAATGTCACGGTGTATGTGACAGAAATTCATGTGTGTATGTATAAATATAAACACACATTCAGATACAGATAAATAGATTGACAGATAAATAAACAGATATTATTTATGTAATTACTGTTACGGGAATATAACATAATATATGGCCACGGGGAAAGTGAAAAAATGGAGTGCAAGATCTCTCACCTTTATTCTACAGCATTTTCAATCAAACAATGGATGAAAACGCCTTACAAAAAAGGCGAACTCCAGTGTTTCAATTTCCTTCAGGCCATATATTGTGTTTATATATTCTATGGTTTATATTTCATATCTTGTTGTTAAATCTGTAATAGAAGTTTTATAAATACATACACTTACACATACACACATTTATATATGTGTATGTGTATGTATATATATATATATATATATATATATATATATATATATATATATTTATACAGACACACAAACATATATTATAGTATATATATTATATATATACGAGGGAACGAAATCCACTAAAGAAATTTCATACGCACTGATCTTCAGCCTTGTATAATTGAAACAATGATGTACAGTGCCCCCTAAAAAATGTGTTAAAATGCGACACTGTGAAAGCTCTCCATGACGTGTGAGAAGTATATAAGACTAAACAATCAGAGGTTCTTCTATTACGTTTTGAAAGGTGGCGTCAACTTTGGTACCCAAATACTTTACAATTGTTAAGAAAATACGAAAAGCTGTTTGTAGCCTTAACCGATTTTCGATATCATGCCCAAATCCGGGCCCAGTGGGTCGCAAGCACCAGCCTTCTCTCTCTCTCTCTCTCTCTCTCTCTCTCTCTCTCTCTCTCTCTCTCTCTCTCCAAAGTTCGAATAATGCAAATGTTCGCGCATGCTAACGACAGGGTCTTTGGAACCTAAGCACGTCGATAAGAAAGCTGTGGATTCAGAATCTTTTTTCTAAAACTTGCTACTTCCTTTATTTTTCTCTAGAATCCTGCAGTGACGTCAGGACAACAGATAACGGCAGAGTCAGCCTGAGTTTTTTTCAGCAAGGAAGACTGCTTGCAGAACGCCAATACCCTTCAAGCTAGCTAAAATAAAATTGCAATTAGACGAAGGCGGTTGGTTTCTTAACGTACGAAAATGCTAAGAATACTAGTGTACACATTGGGAAGATTTTTGCTGACAAGTTGATGTGTTTGTGCGCTCAAATTGAGCTGGCTATATGCCAGCGTGGACTCTTGCTCGTAGAGTAGTTCGTAATTGATGAATTGTTATCGGTGCTTTTTCTTCTAAGCTATGAAGACAAAGGGGAAGAAAAAAATTGTAGTGAATGATAAGAATAATACAGAATTTTGTAACAGATGCAGTGATAAATACAGAAAATATATACATATATATTTACATATATGTATATATATTGATATATAATATACATATATATATATATTATATATATATTTATATATATATAAATATATATACAGAGAGAGAGAGAGAGAGAGAGAGAGAGAGAGAGAGAGAGAGAGAGAGAGAGAGAGAGAGAGAGAGAGTTGAAGACATCCAGTTCGTTCCCCATCATTGTACTTCTATCAACAACCTGACCATATATACAGATATACATTCAACTGTCGTTCCTATATATACCAACAATGTTCTGCCATCCTCTCTCTCTCTCTCTCTCTCTCTCTCTCTCTCTCTCTGTCTTTATACTCCTATATATCAGAGTAATTGAAAACTGTATGGATGTGGTTTCCCCAAATAAACGGCGGTGTAGTTTCCTATAAACTTTCCTCCCGAAACAGAAAGTTTTCAACCAAAATATTGAGTGACCAATTTGTTAAACGTTCGTCGAGCTTCTTGTTCAATACAACGTTCTTGTATTTGGATTTCTAGGCCTAGAAAAAAATTGTATTTGGATTTCTAGGCCTAGAAAAAAATTGTATTTGGATTTCTCGGCCTAGAAAAAATTGTATTTGGATTTCTAGACCTAGAAAAAAATGAATCAATACATTTTCTTTTTTGGTTCCTTGTTCAACAGAATGTTCTTGTATTTGGATTAGTAGGCCTAAAAAAATGCTGAATTGACATATTTTCTTTTTTAGGTTCCTTGTTCAATACAACGTTCTTGAATTTGGATTTCTAGGCCTAGAAAAAATAACTGAATCAATACATTTTCTTTTTGGTTTTGGAATGTTCCTTTGGATTTCAACAGAAAAAATGTTGAATTGATACATTTTCTTTTTTGGTTCCTTGTTCAATAGAATGTTCTTGTATTTGGATTTCTAGGCCTAGAAAAAATGTTGAATTGATACATTTTCTTTTTTGGTTCCTTGTTCAATAGAATAATCTTGTATTTGGATTTCTAGGCCTAGAAAAAAATGTTGAATTGATACATTTTCTTTATTCGCTGAAGGTTAATATATAACCTTCTTTAGTGTAACTGGTAACAAGAGACGCTTTAGTATTTGTGAAATGGGAAGAAGCAATGCCAGCTACAATTCATAGCTGTTACGAGATTCTCCTGATCTTTTCCTCAGCATTAACTTCCTTTCCTTCACTTATTTTACTTCTGTTTAAAGACCAATGGGATGGGAAACACCACCATTGTTTACATAGTTAAAAGGAAAACAAGAAATAAGGAAGGAAACTATAGCAAGGCTTCCCACGATTACGATCTGATTTTTTCTTTACTGGCCTTTACCTGTGTGTGTGTTTTCCTTGTGCTGGTGTATTTGTTAATTATCTACTCTGCTGAGTATTTCATTAGTTTGTGCATGACTACAACATAGACGTAGTCTGTAAGAAGGCGCTTTTGTGATGCAGATGACGATAAATTTATTGTTGAAGTTTATTAGACATTAGTTCTATCACTAACTTGTAAATCATGTGAAAAAATTCCTGGAATGGCAAATCAAATGCCTGTACTATTGCTCAAATGACTTCCACCAATGTTATCGGAATTAGAATATAAAATTTAGTCAAAAGGCCAAGTGGTGGAACCTACGGGGTTATTCAGAGCTGAAGAGAGATATTATGAATGAAAGTATACTGAAAGGAATGAAAGGGGTCGCAGCTAGGGGTCGAAGGGACGCCACAAAGAACCTTAGGCAATGCCTACAATGCACCACATGAGGTGCATTGACAAAACTACCCCTTTATGGGGCACTAATGTTATGGCTTCTGTTACTGCAATTGTTAGTATTACTACCAATTGCTTATGTTGTAAGGTACTGATTTTTTGTCACTGTTATTCTGATATGTAGGTATGAAACCTGTCGATTGGTTATTATTTTCCTAAAAAAAATTTTTACCTGGACCAATTTTTCAAAGTCACGGGTCAATTCATAAGTAAAAATCTTAAAAATATTTTTCATTTACATCTCAAAGTATGATAGCCTGAGGCCACTCCATGGTCTTCAGAATTTGACATTCTGTGTCGAAGGCATTGTTTTTGAGCATTTTTTTAAAATACAGTTTAGTTTTACAAGGTCTTCTATCTTTATTGTAAAAATTTTATATTTCTGAACCCTCAGGAAGGTACATGAGGGTTTGTATGTATTTTCCAAAATAAATTTCTCAATGACCTGTTTTCCAAGTCACAGGTCAATTCAAAGGCAAATTTTTCTTCCAACTTATTTTTTTTTCTGATTCTGATGAAACTTTTCTCTTTTTCCAAAATATTTTTTTCCTCTTTGCAATGAACTACTTCATTCACTAGTATTTTAAATATAGTTTTGAATGTGGTTCTATTTTATTTTTCAACTTTTTAGATTCACAATGTTTTTCCCCAGCTTTCTTTACATGAAACGGCATCAACTTCCTTTAGTTTGCAACGAAATGAACAGACAAAATAGATACGGACAGACCAGTCAGCCCTGTAAAACTCGAAAAAATGAAGAAAAAGTACGCACATATTTTTTCGAAATCCACAGCCATCTGTATCACTCTAAACTTTTAACCTGAGATAACTGTAGGACAAAAATAGACCAGTAATTGGTAGCAGTTGGAAGCCAACAAAAATAGTGCGAATATTCAGTAATAGAATTTGATTGGCCCAAACTTTGGGAGGATGGTGTTCTAACTTTCTCTTCGCTGAATGGGGTACCAAACGAGGCTGATTATTATCGAGAGACGGCCGCTGCAACAGAAAAAAAAATGGGACTGACAAGGGCGGCCCAGAAAGAGATGGGGGCTACCTTCGTCAGGAGATTTTGCTAATTTAGTTATTAACCCCCATAAAATGTACTTGTGTGTAAGAGGAGGCATTATTATCGACAGACAGCCTCTACAGAAAAAATAGGACTGGCAAGGGCGGCCCAGAGAGAGATGGGGCTACCTTCGTCAGGAGGTTTTGCCAATTTAGTTATTAAGCCCCGTAAAATGTACTTGTGTGTAAGAAGAGGCATTATTATCGACAGACAGCCTCTACAGAAAAAAAAGGACTGGCAAGGGCGCCGTGGAAAGAGATGGGGGCTACCTTCGTCAGGAGGTTTTGCTAATTCAGTTATTAAGCCCCATATAATGTACATGTGTGTAAGAAGAGGCATTATTATCGACAGACAGCCTCTACAGAAAAAAAGGACTGGCAAGGGCGCCACATGTGTGTAAGAAGAGGCATTATTATCGAAGACAGCCTCTAAAAAAAAGACTGGGGGCGCCGTGGAAAGAGATGGGGCTACCTTCGTCAGGAGGTTTTGCTAATTCAGTTATTAAGCCCCATATAATGTACATGTGTGTAAGAAAAGGCATTATTATCGACAGACGGCCACTACAGAAAAAAAACAGGACCGGCAAGGGCGGCCCAGAAAGAGGTAGGGGCTTACCTTCGTCAGGAGTTTTAGCTAATTCAGTTATTAAGCCCTTGTTTCAGTAACCTGACGATTAAAGCATATAATCTACACGTGTGCAAGACGAGGCATTGCTTGTTTAACCTACCGAGAATAAATCTTTTATATAAAACCTGCGACATGGCATAAAACAAACCTTTCCTCATTAAGAAAATTACCTACTCCGATGGAATCATTTAATTTCTTAAAATCTCTCCTTTTTTTCCCTCTCAGTTACAGAAAACTGGAAATAAATTTCCAACATCGACATCGCTCTTCTAAATGAAGTTTTCGAACTACCCCCCCATCTCTCTCTCTCTCTCTCTCTTACACAAGCGATCGACCATTGAAATTGATTCTTGTAGCAACAGAGAGAGAGAGAGAGAGAGAGAGAGAGAGAGAGAGAGAGAAAATCGATGGGTAAGTTGCGTCATTGAGGCCGGGTTCTATGGAAGGTAGTAACGATCTAGCATCTTGTAACGTAGACCTTGGGTAGTTGGATTAGCGAGAGACAAAACTACCAAGGACGACTTATTGTGAAAGACTTCTCAAGGACTCCATAGTCCTCTTTGAATCAAGGATGGTAATAGCCATACAAGGACTCTACAGTCCTCTTTGAATCGAGGATGGTAATAGCCAAACAAGGTAACTTCATTCTGTCCTGGGGAGGAGGGAGATTACGCAACAGGATACTTGGTTGGTATTAGGCTAAGGTTTCTTTATGCAGCACTGGCCCATTGTCCTTGGGACATCCCGCAAGTGAACTGAACTGAACTGAACTGAATACAGAATTCAGGCCTAAGTCCAAGCACTGGGACCTATGAGGTCATGCAGCACTGAAACGGAAATTGACATTGAAAAGGTTTGAAAGGTTTAACAGGAGGAAAACCTCCCAGTTGCACAATGAATCAATTGTTAGGAGAGGGTGAAAAGTACGATGGAAGAAAGAGAATATTAAAGGAGGTACAGTAAACTTAAGTGAGGTTAAGCTTTAAAGGACATTAGGAGCCTGGTTTGGACACACGGTCTCATCCCACCAACCGAGACACTGATTAATATGTACAACTGATTAACGGCTCATTCTAACACGGATTCGACGACTATTGAAATTTCTGGGTTTTCAGTACTAGAAAATATCCAAAAATATGCTCAACAGAGCTCAGCGTTCACGGAAGAAAAATAAACACAAATGCACACAAATATATATATATACACACACATATATATATATATATATATATATATATATATATATATATATATATATATATTTGTTCATCAGTTCCTGTACATCATATATACTATAGAACTAATATATATATATATATATATAAAATATATATATATATATATACACATACACATTGTACAAAAAAATGAACCTTATTAAAACTCAATATATATATATACAATAAAAGATTATATATATATATATATATATATATATATATATATATATATATATATATATATATATATATATATAAATCTATGTATGTATGTATGTATGTAAGTATTTTTATATGGCTTTATTTAAACTCAAGAGGGGATGTCCAAATTATATCGTCAACGTAAACCCTAATCACCCCAGGGAAAAGAATAAATAATAAAAATTCCAAAAAAAACGACAGCAGTCGAGACAATGGATTCTCGTAACCAGATCTAATTTCAGTTCAAAAAAAAGAAGAGCATATGCATTAAAATACAAATTACGCTGCCTTAGCACAAAGGTTAATGAGCTTAATGATTAAGTATGTAGTTCAAGAAAGATTAGTTAGTCTAATTGGGAAGTGCTTCACACAAAAAGTGAAAAGACATTGTTCCCTGGAATGCACGTGAAGGCAAAAACTCATATCAAAGCAATCTTGAATTTAAAATCTTATAATTACATTTGTACGTTATCTAGGAATGGAATATGCTCCGGTCTTTTACGGGCAATGTTGGTGATATTTTTTTTTTACAGACACCAGTAAGGCTTTTTTTATTTTCGTTGTTTATCCCTAATTATACGTATGGTCTTCCCTCGAAAATAATAAGCTAGCACTTAAAAGTGTTTATGGAAATACATGTTTGTATGCGGAACATACACCAATGCAAACACTGCGTGTATACATGGTTGTATCTAGACCGACGCTTAAAAATAACTGATAGAAGGCAAAATTCAAATCTGAACTTATCTGAAACGTTCGTTCAAATATGAACACTGTTGCCTGTGTTTCCTTGATATAACTGATGATTATACAAGAATCATGAGTAATGAGTACAATTACAAGATGATGATACCGAATATGACAGAGGTGGGGTCAGATAAAAACGCGAGCATCTAGAGATCAACAGAACTGGTGATATATAAGTATACTGAACACTCACCAAGAGCCGGAGAAAGCGACGGTTGTCCTCTACTCTCATTCATTTTTCAATATGTACCTTGAAAACGTATTATCAACGATGGTTTATACTCTTCTATCTTTCGGTCTAAAGATAATGAGAGGGCTGGCGAACAGATTCTGTCAACGAGATTAACTCCAGCATTGGTTAGGCAGAGGCAATATTGTGACATTAAATGAAGACAGAACCCACTGAAGAGCTACTGTCGATCTTCAGCTCAGCGGGGAAGTTTTGGGTTAAGCTGAACATTCCCAAATATTTATCGACCTTCCAGTCATGACATTCCAGTTATATTAATTCTTCATAGGCTTATAAGGCCGCTAAACGTGTAGGCCAACTAGTCTTTCAAACTGCTCTGGGCTTGGTGCTAAAATGCCTGTAAAAGGGGATCCAGATTTTTTTGCTATCAAAAAACTTTTCACAATTAGCAGTTGTATCTTATTGGAAATGTAAACATAGCCTCAAGAACCATTCAGGAATGACGTGCTATTCACAAGCTTTATGGGTCTACAACGACCATGCAGGGTTTACTCACATTTAAACTCATTTTCCATTATCGGTTTGGTGATCATTTCGTCCCTCATGGCTGTCTAAACAAAGATTTGCCTCTACTCTGAGAGCCATGTCCTCCTTCATCAAACGACCACCCTTGCGTACCTAGAGCAGCTGCTTGTCACACTTGTGGCCCAAGTTGCATATTGTTTATGCTTCTGTATACATAACATGAACTACGTCTGGCAGTTTTAATTTTTACAGAACTGCTGCCATCACTGCATGCAACACAAGTATCAAACTAATTCCCCGGGGGACCACCATCACTAACTAGTAACTACAGCCCTGACTGCCACCACTCGGCCGACTGACGCTACCACCATTGTTTTGGTGTACAGATCGTCGTCTGATGTTCTAAAACTATCGTCTATAAAAATCTTCGCTTTAAACATACTAAGTAATGAATTTATATTTTCTCAAGTGCATTCTGCACAGAAAATTTGTGAATTCGAACATAATGATTAACGAACAACCGTCATCGAACGATTACTTACAGTTTGAGGAAAAGAAATGGGAGTGAATCTGCTTTATTTTCTTTTTCTCGCACGTAATAAAATAAAATTAGAAGTCCTTAAAACACTGCCTTCTTGATTTCCAATTTCAACAGCAAATTTAACCGACGGTAAAAATTGCCGATGGCTGTTGAGTACTGTTCAGAACTTTCTTCATCAAGCTGGTCTATAATGGAAATATCATCAAAGAGTCGAAACTGATATTAGAGAGAGAGAGAAAGCTGTACGAACTTAGTTTCTAAGAATTCCGTGCGCAAGTTAGCCAGGAAGGGGGAAGAGATGATATCACAGAGACTATATTTTTTTTTTTTTTTAGGAAATGTAGAGGTGATATCACACAGAGACTACAATTTTTGTTAGGAAATGTAGCCGGGAGAGAGTTGCTAGTTATTTAAGAAAAATATATTCAGCTACTTGCGTTTCATTCCGAAAAATATAACGGGGTGTATCTTACTCGTGTCTACCTGAGACTTGCAGTAAAATGGATAATCTCTCAACAAAATAAAAACGATGAAGATGGGATTTTAATCTTCACAGAAACAGGCATTTAGTAATTTGCTTTGGTGGAGAAATACGAGAGACAGTGTTGCCAGGAAAATGACGTCCAATATTTTTAGAGGCTTCATAATTTGAGATAAAAGTCTTCTTATTGAATATTACATTGATTTTCTGAACATTATTGTGTGGAAAGTTAGAATTACCTGATGGTGAGTGGTTGCACCCTGGTATAGTGAGTGAGTGATTACTGCGTCTAGGCTTATCCAGTGCTACTTTACATAAAGTTAATTACATACTTTTTTTTCTCTTTTCCACACTTCCTGGCAGTAATTGGACTACATAATTTACAGAGGCTTATGTGAATGTTTCCCAGTGGGTAGAGCCGTCAGTGCATCTCACGACGTGCGCTGTAGGCATTACTAAAGGTTCTTTGCAACGTCCCTTCGGCCCTTAGCTGTAACCCCTGTCATTCCTTTTACTATACCTCCATTCATATTATTTTTCTTCCACCTTGCCATCCACCCTCTCCTAACAATTATTTCATAGTATAACTGCGAGGCTATCTACCTACTCTCAATTGCCTTTCCAGCGCTGAATGACCCTCATAGGTCCCAGTGCTTGGCCTTAGGCCTAAACCCTATATTTCCATTCCATTCCTATTAAAAGCTTAAGGAAATATTTTTCAAAACTGATATTGTGATATGATTTTATTATGAAATCTGTTTGTGTAGACTGCATCTTTTCAGGCCCGGTAGGGTTACAGGTTACAAACGCGGGAAGTTCCATAATAGTGAAAAAAAAAATGGCATTCAATCTAAGTTTTTCTCACTAAAATGAGGAAATATAAAAAAAAGACACATTGTGCCATCTCAATGCAGATTACATCATTGCGCAGTACTGGCTGAAATATGAATATATGTGAAGATTATTAGATATAGGCCTATGTGAGTAATCAAGAATCGACCATGAATTGTAGTACTAATTTGAAAAAAAAAGAGAGAATTGGACAGAGGAGAAAAGTTTCCATAATTAAGGAAAGGCAGCGAAAGGCCACCACGGAACACACCCTCCCCCCCACGCCCCCAAAAAAAAGATGAAGCTGAACGAGCCTTCGCCACAGTTTCCGACTGAATGATGACTGAAATATGAATATATAATATAAAGATTATTAGACATATATAAGTGGGTAATCAATAGCACTAGTTATAAGATAAGAGAGAAATAAAAAAAAAAGTAGAGAAGTTTCCATAACGAACAAAAGGCGGCAAAAGGAAACCACAGCACATTTTCCCTCCCAGAGGAAAGGAACTGAACGACCCTTTGTCACAGTTTCCGACCTCCTCCTCCTCCTCCTCCTCCTCCTCCTCCCCCCCCCTCCTCCTGCCCCTCCTCCTCCTCCTCCCCCTCCTCCCCGTCTCGTAGAACGCTGTAATTAGGCGCCTCGGAGGAACCCAGAAACTGACGAACTCCGGAAGGTGGTGATGGCTGAAAGTTTTCCCGAGGGTGTTGCCGAGATACTCAGCCGCCACTGAGGGGAACGCTTTGCGGAGCCTCCAGCCACTCCGAAGGAGACCTCCGAAGTGTTTGTTTTGTCTTGGGGTATTTGCTGAAGGACACCTCAGGAGGGATAAGGAGGGGAACGCCTCTCCCAGACGGAGGAAGGGAGGAAGAAGGAGGAGGCATTCGATTGGTTGGAAGAGGTGATATGCTAATGCTTTCCAGCGCAGATTTTTTTTGGGGGGGAAATATTTATTTGTTAGGTTATGATTGTGTCGAATGATAACTTTTAGAATTACGCTAAATTTACGATATTATTATTATTATTATTATTATTATTATTATTATTATTATTATTATTATTATTATTATTATTATTATTATAAATTCGTCTGCAATTATCGAGTTTTCTGTACAGCGTATAATGCTGCATGAAACTCTCAACCACGGCCAATAAAACTCTCAGCCGCAGCCCATGAAACTCTCAGCCAAGGCCCATGAAACTTTCAGCAAGGGCCCGGTGGTGGCCTGCGTTATTGGCACCTCTTTTCTTGAAAAATTCTAAGGTCACTGCATTTACGGAAAGCGAGAGCGAGGGAATACAGAAATAGTTATCTTAATAACGAAAATTAATTTTTCTGCCACATAGAGACCAAAAAAAATAAAAAATAAATAAACAGTCACGAAAATTCTAACTCGTTTCATGAAGAAAACAAAGTCTAAGTATTTTTGGGGAAGAAGAAGAAGAAGAAGAAGAAGAAGAAGAAGGAGAGACAACTTTTTGAGAGATTAGATTCGACCTGGATTCATCGCTTCAGTCACCAAATGGGGCAAATGAAGTAATGGGTTTACCAGCAAGGATGATACCTCTCCCTTTTTGCGGAAATTCTTTTTCACTCTTTTCTGATTAGGTGCGAATTAATTTTTTTCTTTCTTTCCATCTCTCTTTCGCTCTCCCTGTCTATCTATCTATCTATCTATCTATCTATCTATCTATATATGTTTGTTTTTTTCTGGGGCAGAATTTTTCCCTTCACAATAATTCGTTTTCCTGACAGTTTAAAAAATTCTTGTACGATTCAATATAAAAAGTCGAGGTTGGGTAAATTATCCAAATATTCTTTCGCTCTCCTATCTATCTATCTATCTATCTATCTATCTATCTATCTATCTATCTATCTATCTATCTATGTATGTTTGTTTTTTTCTGGAGCAGAATTTTTCCCTTCACAATAATTCGTTTTACTGACAGTTTAAAAAATTCTTATATGGTTCAATAAAAAAAAAGTCGAGGTTGGGTAAATTATCCAAATAGGTTATATCAAAAAACAAATCCCAATATGTATTTCATTTGCAAGCAATCAGTTGAAGTTCAAGCAATCATATCAGGTTTGGCTTTTTCAATAGAAGATAAAACCTGTAGACACAGCAAAGTTGTTTTGCATTACATTTAATCTGTTGGTAAACCAAACTCATTCCTCCTTACCAAATATTTCCAAAATAGACGCCCAGTCATTCAGCTGTCAGGAACCTGATGTTAATAAGTGACTCCATCCTAGAATATAGCATATACCGCCATCCCTATTCTCTTAATTCTTTTAGGATACGCTTGCCTCATTTTCCTGGACCAGGAGCCCCTCAGCAAATACCTCTAGACGAAAAACAAACACTTCGGATTGTCTTTTCAGGGATGCTGGGAGTATACGTCTCGTGGCGGTTCAACATCTTGGCAACTCTTCGAGAAAAACTTTCAGACTTCCTTCGAAAAGTTCAGCCGTCTTCGCCTTACCGAAACCGTCGTTTCAGACTTTCTTAGAGGTTCCTAAAATAACTTCATCCTGAAACAGCACTTATTAAGGGATCTAGTGCTTGGAAGGAGAATGGGAATGACAATTGCGTTTATTTTTGTTTCCTTAAGAAAGGAATGCACTATATTGATGCACTTTCTGGTTATTTATGATAGTTGCGTTTATCTAACGTCGCCTTTCTTTTGGGTGATGTTTCTCTTCTTTCTTAATTATTATTTTTCTTTTGGGTGATGCTTCCCTTCTTTCTCAATTACTGTTTAATTCTGGTTCTTCGATATATTCCAAGATCGATGAAAAGCTGCTTTTAATCCAAAATGCACAGAGCTTTTGGTATAGGAATACCTCTTCAGATCTAGCATCTTCGTAATTACTACTTTTTTTTTTTTTTTTTATTTCTGTTCGAAAACAGTATTACAGGTTTCAGAGGATACGCGAGACAGGAGCATCGCGGCCCCCCTCCGCGACTTCCTGCGAAGCCAAAGTTATATGAGAAAAGTTTGCTAACTGTTTATGGCGATACTTAATTAACTAAATGTTTTACTCGATAAAAGTTCTCGCGAAGGACTCCATCATTAGCTACAGGACAAGGGGTCAAACGCATGTTTGGGTGGGTGTGGGCTATATATATATATATATATATATATATATATATATATATATATATATATATATATATATATATATATATATATATATATATATATATATATATATATATATATATATATATATATATATATATATATATATATATATATATATATATATATATATATATATGCACAAAAAAACATACTCCTCAAGTTGTAAAAATAAGATTCCCATTGACACAAAAGATTTAGGACCACGAAAGGTAACGTAATCGAGGCATCTGTATAAATTTCCAGTTTCTCGAGAAAAGTTCTCACCTGGAAATGCATGACGAAGGCATACTCTTCTTGAGGGATAGGAATACAGAAGTTGATAACGCATGTGATACGGTACAATGATAAGTAAAAAATGTACCGAAGTTTCTTCAATCGAGTTTTCTGTACATCATATAATCATGCCCACCGAAAACAGATCTATCTTTCGGTGGTCTCAGTATAATGCTGTGTGAGCCGCGACCCGTGAAAATTTAACTACGGGTCGGTGGTGGCCTATCCTATATTGTTGCCAGAAGCACGGTTATGGGTAACTTTAACCTTAAATAAAATAAAATATACTGAGGCTAGAGGGCTGCCATTTGGTATGTTTGATGATTCGAGGGTGGATGATCAACATACCAATTTGCAGCCCTCTAGCCTCAGCGGTTTTTAAGATCTGACGGCGAACAGAAAGAGTACGGACAGAAAAAGTGCGGACGGACACATATATATATATATATATATATATATATATATATATATATATATATATATATATATATATATATATATATATATATATATATATGAATGTATTTACGTGAGAATTTAAATTCGTCATGTTGTATATTTGAGTAAATTTCTAAATATGCAAGAAAATGTAAGTAAATAAGCAAATTATGATAAAAATGTCTAGTAATATAAAAAACATTTATGAAAAGAGACAGTAATGAACAGTAAATAAGAAAAAAAATCGTGTTTTTTTAAAGGACAGAAAATATACTTTTAAGCAGCCAACACTGGAAAATCAACAAGTCCTTGAAAATAAGAGAGAGAGAGAGAGAGAGAGAGAGAGAGAGAGAGAGAGAGAGAGAGAGAGAGAGAGAGAGAGAGAGAGAGAGCTTTGTGAGTGTGTTTCTGACAGGTACTTGTTGAATCCACTTATCACTTCCTGTTCTATTTGCATTTTCACCTGTGTTCTCTACGTATTCTTGTGATACCTCTCTCTCTCTCTCTCTCTCTCTCTCTCTCTCTCTCTCTCTCTCTCTCTCTCTCTCTATCATCACAGCAGTTTCCCCTCCGAAATCCCTCTTGACACAATTCACGAGGAGATTAGAGGTATCAAAGTTTCAAGAGGGGGAAGTTTCTGGTGTCACGGGGGACGTAGAAGCATATAGTCGCCTGGGGGCCTGGGGGTTTGGGGGCGGTGTCCTATTTTTTATTCCTTGTATGAAAAGCCAGTGTGGTACATACATACATGCATGCATACAGATGATCATACACAGATGCTTATACCTGTTTATTAAACTCATTCTACAGATAATTCACTGGCGAAAGATCTAGCAAAATATTTCCTGTCACTGAAGATTATTTTTCTGGACTAGAGATATTTCCTGTCAATGAAGATGATTTTTCTGGACTAGAGATATTTCCTGTCAATGAAGATGATTTTTCTGGACTAGAGATATTTCCTGTCAATGAAGATGATTTTTCTGGACGAGAGATATTTCCTGTCCATGAAGATGATTTTTCTGGACGAGAGATATTTCCTGTCAATGAAGATGATTTTTCTGGACTAGAGATATTTCCTGTCAATGAAGATGATTTTTCTGGACTAGAGATATTTCCTGTCAGTGAAGATGATTTTTCTGGACTAGAGATATTTCCTGTCAATGAAGACGATTTTTCTGGACGAGAGATATTTCCTGTCAGTGAAGATGATTTTTCTGGACTAGAGATATTTCCTGTCAATGAAGATGATTTTTCTGGACAAGAGATATTTCCTATCAATGAAGATGATTTTTCTGGACTAGAGATATTTCCTGTCAATGAAGATGATTTTTCTGGACTAGAGATATTTCCTGTCAATGAAGATGATTTTTCTAGACAAGAGATATTTCCTGTCAATGAAGATGATTTTTCTGGCCTAGAGATATTTCCTGTCAATGAAGATGATTTTTCTGGACGAGAGATATTTCCTGTCAATGAAGATGATTTTTCTGGACTAGAGATATTTCCTGTCAATGAAGATGATTTTTCTGGACAAGAGATATCTCCTATCAATGAAGATGATTTTTCTGGACAAGAGATATTTCCTATCAATGAAGATGATTTTTCTGGACTAGATATATTTCCTGTCAATGAAGATGATTTTTCTGGCCTAGAGATATTTCCTGTCAATGAAGATGATTTTTTCTGGACGAGAGATATTTCCTGTCGATGAAGATGATTTTTCTGGACAAGAGATATTTCCTGTCAATAAAGATGATTTTTCTGGACTAGAGATATTTCCTGTCAATAAAGATGATTTTTCTGGACTAGAGATATTTCCTGTCAATAAAGATGATTTTTCTGGACTAGAGATATTTCCTGTCAATGAAGATGATTTTTCTGGAATGATTATACACAGATAATCATACACAGATACTTAAACCTGTTTATTAAACCCATTCTACAGATAATTCGCTGTCAAAAGACGCAGCAAAATATTTCCTGTCACTGAAGATGATTTTTCTGGACGAGGGCGCCTGATCGCCCTCAGGAATGAATAGATCTCTGAGGCTTTCGACGCGATTATATTAATTGCGTTACATGAGCTTCATCGGATAAACAGGGAAGATTTACGGAGATATGAAAGGAAGGAATGAAGGTAGGGAGAAAGGGTCTTGTGAGCGATTATTTATTGCACGTTGCATATTTCATCACTCGCATTCGAGAGTTGGGCTTTACGGTATAGATTGGAGATTCGGAGGGTCTTTTTCCCCGAGACAAATAATTTTTTTGTTATCTAATCTGGAGCGACAGTAAATAGATTTCTCTTTACTTTCCGTTGGAAGTTTTAATTTTGGACTAAGCTGGTAAATCTAAATATATAAAAATTGTCAACGTCAGTAATCAACTGTTTTTATATACAAGTGCGTAATTGGTTATATTGAATTTTAAACTATTGCTCCATTTTAAAGTCATTTTCTTCATTTCTCATTTGCTTGTAAGTACTGTAATAACTCTTTTCATGTATAATACTGTATAGCTGATGATAAAGTGATGAATAATGAATTGCACCTGTTATTTACTTATTTTATTTATGTACCGCCGTAATGGTCTAACCCAAGTTTTCTAACAAAACATCTTACGGCAATCTATCGCCTAACCATCTGTAAAACTTGTTTTACTCGCGAGCTTAGCAAAGGTTTTTTAATTGATAATGAGGAGGAAACTAGAATCAAAGAAACACGTAATATAGAGAATGTCTATGAATGTCAGGAATTTGAAGGAGTATTTGTTTTTCTAGGGAAAAACGGCCATGCTGAATAAACTTATACACATGCAGTTGTAGGATTTGATAGTTATTGAAATAGTTTAATGAATTCTAGTTGAAAACTAGAAGATTTTCACGATGTTTACCTTGCCGACGGAAATGTATGTTCTAAATTTACGCGAAATGATGTGATGATTCATTTTACTATAATGAAGCTAGAGTTGAATATTTTTAATTTTAATATATACACAAACACACACACACATATATATATGTTTACATAATATATATAATATACATATATATGTGTGTCTGCGCGTATTACAAGTAGTAAATAATACAGTCCTCTGACGCTGTAACACTATTTTTTCACTGGCATTCACAAATTCAGAGAATATGAGGCTGGAATATGTTTTCTACACAAAGAAAATACTGCATCCGGGTTTCGGTGACCGGGATTATTTTTCCCTTCTAATTAAGTGAATGGTATTACGTGTTCAAAAAAGATGTCAAGCAGAGGATAAGAAATATAAGACTAACTGTAGAACACTTGACAATTATCACATGAAATCAGGAAATCACTTCAGTAACGGACGGTAGCAACGGAGTTCTTAGGGCCGGTATATGATGCTACCATACGCCGTTAAGAGAGGAACGTAGGAGATTGATCGCACGTCAGAAAAAGCGAAGAAATAAGGAAACGAACAATTAATTCTCCCTAAAAACTGCCAGGAGATTGATGGCAAACAAAAGATCGAGGACGACACCTACAAATAGATGACGAACGGAGGAAAGGAGCAGGAATTTCATTTTTCGTAGACAACGGGGCAGAGGACGAAGACGAATGCCGAACGCCAGGGAACAGAGTGCTTGATCGATGGGTATGGGAAAAGAGAGAGAGAGGAAATGGGACGCAGGAGATGAACGGAATATTGGAAGGGAGAGAGAATAAGTGATAGATCCTAGGGGATGAATTCAGAGAAAGAGAAAGCATTGCGAGAACGTAATTGACACCTTATGACGGATGAGAATGGAGAGAAGAGATGTAGGGTAGAGGAAGGAGAAATGGATGATTGAAGTGTACGATAGAATGAAGTTCAGGAAGCGATTTTTTTTTTTTTTTCCTGGGCGGTTTAGCAAACATCTATGAGGAATCTTGACAGATGGCTGGAGTTTTAAAAATCATGAATCTCACGGAAACAAGGATAATATCGATTTTGCCAATGGAATATCTACAGTTATAATAATGTACCATTTATCATACTCAAGTATTTTTTAAGGAAATATTTTTTTTTTTCAAAGGCCCTCCTTGTGTGAGTAGATTTTAAGAGCAACGTCTAATAGGGTGTATCGTAGGAATAGTATGCGCTTGGCTCAGTCAAAGCCCTCTTACGACGGTGACATAAACGGAAGGGCAATAGCCAGCTCTATACTGACATAAAGTATCTGCATTTATGGGGATTTTATTCTTCAGTTTAATGACGACTGCAGAGGTGAACATTAATTTCATATAGCCTGACATTTTAAGACAATAATTTGAATGAACGATTATTATATTTCAGAAGATGAAGAACCCCCTTCATACGGAACAAACCCACCACAGGGGCATTGACTTGAAATTCAAGCTTCCAAAGAATATTAAGTGTTCATTTAAAAGAAATAATAGAGGGTAATGGGAAATTATGTACTGGACTGGCTATGGGATTCCCCAGACCATTTCCCTTCACAAAATAAATACCGGCTCATTCATTTTGATTATATAACTATAACGTCAAAATACGTCAAAAACTACAGCAACACTTTAAACCTTGATATATTGCTCCACATAAAGTATTTTGTTTCAGGTCCCGCCTTTTGTTTGTCTAGAACATTATCAACATTTTTCAGAGGCTTCACATTGTATTACACGACTTAAAACTTCATCATTCAGTTGCTGACTAAACACTCTGAATGTGTGCATAACACTTCCTGGATATTTCCTCGTCAGCACTTGGAGAGAAATAATTTTAGGAGTCTTTCAAATTCATTATTTGTTGCGCGCTTCAGAAACATCAGAGGGGGAACTTCATCCAAAATATATTATGAGTAATATTCTACGTGCGATCATTTTCGTAAAGGCAAATAAGTTACTGTTTAAATGAACGAGAGTTGACAATAAAAAGTAGTATATATATATATATATATATATATATATATATATATATATATATATATACATTTTCAAACGATGGAACGTTGGTTCAGCTTTGATAAATTTTTAAAAGCGTAATCGTTATAAAGACTCGTTCAGACTTCATGTGAAAACTGAACGGGGAAATTTTGGCTACCTAACAATAAGCGTGGAAAGAATTCTTTATTTGAAAAGGGAAAAAAAAATCGTTCAGTAATTTTCATAAGTCACCATTTAAAAAAAATTGAACGTGATCCTTAGAGTTGATTTCCTAGTATTATTTGTGTTTCTTATCATTAGTAGAGAGAGAGAGAGAGAGAGAGAGAGAGAGAGAGAGAGAGAGAGAGAGAGAGAGAGAGGATGGAACAGATTAAAAGCTTCGCTCTGTACCCAGCTCTACTATTGTTCTTACTTTACATTCCAACTTTGCTCATCTCTTAAACACTGATTTGTAGCCCCCACGGAAAAGGAATTTCCACCGGAAAGTTGGCGCGCGTTTAAAAAATTGGATATTATATTGTTCATGCTAGAAACTATCGGATTCCGCAAGATAATTCCATTTCTCATCCGAGGGCACGGTTCGATTAATTATACGAAGCAAGCTGGGACTGAGCTTTCGTTTTTTTTTCTTTACTAGTTGAAAAGATATCTCCTAAATTATGAAATTATTTGATTTTTAAAACCCAGATTTTGCTAATTTTTAACCAATAAGGAATGCAATGCAACGAAAATCAATTCGACAAAAATAAGAAAGTAGCCTTAAAACTGACATAATTAATTTTTTGTTGCTGTAATTCACTTCAGCGGTACATGAAGGACATACATTTATTAGATTTACTGAAGGAACATTTTTCCCCTGATATTACTACAAATTTATCTGGTTATATATTAATGCTTATACAGACACGAATTGCCACGTACTCAAGTCATGAAGCTTCAATATTTCCTCCGCCAATGAAGGGTCATTCAAATATCAATTGGAAAATACGTGAAAGGTCAATAAAACTGTACTATTTCAGATAAAATATGAAACGCATCATCATCATTCCATGCGGTTAGGATGATCTATGTTTTATAAGAATCAGAGGTCTAATGCTGTCATTTAAATACAATATGAAAGTAAGTGATCAATCTTATGCTTTCATCTAAATACAATATGTGAAAGCATATGTCAGTAAGTGATCAACCTTGCAGGGTTAAAAGAATGACCTTAGCCAGACAATTCCTTTAAGAAAACACATTGTAATAAGAAATGAGAGTTTCTAATTACTCAAAACGTCAGCAATGAAATCTAATTCTGACGACACATGGAAACATCCGTGTCACGACTGAACGAGCAATCAGAAGATTACAGAGCCTTGCAAACCACAACACAACCAGTTCTTCAGTACAGAAATGGAGAACAAACCAAGATTATAGTTTTCCCTTTTGCTTTTGGGGAATTTTATAATAATTCCTGAAACGTCTGGCGATCTGGAACACTAATAACAGAATGGAAAGACTATCTTCAGGATTCGACGTCATTTGATATGAAAATACCAGATGATTTTGTAAAAGAATTTCAGTTTGAACTCCCCTGTGGATTATCATATTTGAATAATTGATCGAGAGGACTGGAAACTGATGTATTCTTTTTGTTCAGTCTGGAAAAATCAATCTGTCTCCATTACATTACAGCGAAATGGCTTATTGGTATAGCTTTTAAAGGGGAAAGACCATCTCTCTTATAGGATAAAAACTGTCTGTGATAAACGTTCAGATACCTGACTTCTACAGTCAGAAATTCCTGTGGTATTGTATCTCTCTTCATAGGATTAAAAATCTTCTATGATATAGTTAGATAAGCGATCAAATACCTGAATTCTACTGCCAAAAATTCATGTGGTATTTAAAAAGAATTACTGTTGAATTGGAGTTATGGAAATCTTCAGTAATCTGCATAAATACCGTCCCTCATTTACCATTCTTTCATTTAGTAAGGACCTCACATAAAACTGAATTTCTGTGAACATTTCTGTTTAACGCCAAAATTTATAATAATGAATACTTCTTCCTTTACAGGATTATAATTTTTTCAGTATCTTAGGTTTGTTAGATGTGGGACGAAGCGTTTGACATACATTACAGTTAAATCACTCTCAGTATTGCCAAGACCACCCAACTGCTCAGTATACTCCACCTACCATTTATCGGCAATAAAACAAGTAACTGAGTCTTTCATAACCCACAACGCAAAATAGTGCCGTTATTCCTGTGTAAAAAAACCGTCCAGTTTCACTGCATCAACGTCGCGATATTTACACCTAATAATTATTCTTTCGCCCAAAACTTTTACATTGTAGAAACTCCAGAGCCTCTTCTACGCTCTTCATCACGCATCACGTCACGTCAGAATCAACTGCAATTATGAGCACGATTTCCATCGTGACTTGTGATCTTTACAAGTGAAAAGGTAAGTCTGGAGCATTGAGGAGCGAGTTTCCGAGTCTCTAATTTTTATTGATAATTGAAAGCAGAGGAGGGAAAGCAAAAACTAATCATTGGGGAGATGAAGAACCTGACCTAATTATAGGCCCCTTTTTCGAACTTTATGAAATCAGTCGTCATTAACTTTAGCGAGTGGCAGAAAAGGAGGATTATTTCAAACGTTCGTCGACTGATGCGGATCTTATATCAGATAAGAGACTTATCCGAGTTTTTTTTTTTTTTTGCTTTGAGCGTTAATAATCTTTCGCATCCTGATTGTGCTAAAAGGGACTTATTTTTATTATTATTTTTTTTTTTTTGGAAAGACTGCTTGGAATAGCAAGAGGAATGAACTTCCTCTGAATTAATCTCATATGAATTAAGTGACTTCACTCGTTTGAAGGTTAATTTCTAATTTGTTAAACATGTTTAGATTTATGAAATTTAAGCCGTCAAGCTAAGCACTATGGCACTTTTGCCCATTGAGCACTTAAAAAAGAACAGAGGCGAGTTGGAGTGGCTGGACAGCAAAATAAAGAGATCCTGAAAAAAAAGATGAAGGAGCAGCATTTAAAGCTTGGATCTGGTATAGGAGACTTCACAGCTGCATTGGGAAAGGTATGGCAGAGGATAAAGAAGGAAATGGATTGGAGGTGAGGTAAAATAGACTAAAAAGATGCTGAAGTTAAGGGCCTCATTTAAAAGACACAGTGATGCCGAGAGAAAGCAGTACAGCAACCGTCCGTGGGTAATGATTAAACTCGACAGAACTTCTTGCCTATAACCAGACACTCCATCACCCTCACCTGCCTTCCGTCGAACTTAACCCTTTCGCGCGCAGAAAACAGCGCGAGAGAGGGAGACATAACCAAATATTTTATTTCCGAGTTGTTGCCGACTTAAACAGAAAGATACAAGAAAAATGGAGGATAATGCGATCAAAAGGCGATAATCTGACCTAGTTGGAGGGCTTCTTTTATCACCTTCTCATTAAAATACTCTTCGCTAAAACTGCCACCAGATGAAATTGTGAGAAGTTCATCCCAATTTTTGTAAATGATTGCCAATTAGACATTCAGCTCTTGAACCCGATGGTGTTGACGATCGAGAGGTTTTCCCAGGGAAAAAGACAAAAAGCAGAGTTTTTTTAACTGTTAAGCAGCTTATCATCCCAGCTGCACCAACAGGGACTCGTAAGAATGAGAGCTTGCCAAGCCAACGTTTAGAGAGAAACATGCCTTGTCAACATTTGCCTTCTCTGAGAGAACAGAGAGAGAAACATGCCTTGCCAATATTGGCCTTCTCTGAGAGAACAGAGAGAGAAACATGCCTGGCCAACATCTGCCTTCTCTGAGAGAATAGAGAGAGAAATATGCCTTTCCAACAGAAAATATATTTCCCAGCGAACAAACGCGAAAGAATAACACGCCCTAATTTCAACTGGAAAATGATGGATCATAAAGAAATCCGGTTTCAGGTGCTGTCAAATTCCAAGCTTTTTAACTGAAAAATATCTATAGAACCTTCCACTCAAACGGACTATTTGTTCACTTACTGCCAGCAACTTATTTTTTTTAAGTTTTAGAACGCTCCTTGGTTAATGATTTATGTCAGCCATTCAGCTTTCAAGACAGTGAAATGAGGACGTTGGAGTGGTTGGACAGCAAAATGGAAGGAGGCAAGTGGAAACGGAGGTGAAATAAAAGGCTAATGGGTGTAGTTAATGGCAGAAGGGACGCTGCAAATACCCTTTGGTAATGTTCCTTTATATATAGAATTCCCAGCCATCTGGAACGATGCTTCCCTTGAACTTCCGGGAATTCGAAAAGAAGTTGGAATCTGTATGAAATTGAGAGAAAGCAGTTTTTATTTTATTTTTACAAAAGGATTGGAGGCTTAAATGTATGGGACAAACCTCGAGATTTGATTCTATGCATATACGATACAAGTAAAGGCGTGCAGATATCTAATCCAATTAACTTATGGATTCATTTGATTATCAGTGAATTAAATAATCATTAATTAGTAATTGATATAGGTAATCAATTATTTCTGATGTGGTAGCGTTGATCCCATTAACATGCTAGAACAGACCTCCATATTCATTATAACAACTAATCACATTATTTCCATTCCGTCAATCATTCAGATTTTTTTTTTCCAAACTACAAATAGGGCTGGAATTGTTACGCCGTCAATGATTCGAGTTTTGTATTTTTTTGGTATTTCAAACGACTTTGACGAAGACTATCAATTCCACTGAAATCATAATCCCCGAATTTCTCTCGGTGACTTTATTCGTTAATGTTCCAGGCTGAATGTCGAGGTCTCACGATATTCCCGAAACGCGAACAATTCAGGTTCGCAGACCACACCAACCAAAGACCTTTTTCCCACCTGGCTCGACTCGACACGTCAAGTTCCTTGACTCTGTCTGTCTTTTATCCGGAATTTTTATGAGTCATCGCCCTCCCCCTCAAACAGTGGAATGGTAAAACCACTGCTTCCAACACGCAATTGCTTCCTGTTGATCCGTCACCGTTTGCAAGAGGTTTGCAAAACGAGGAATGATCGAATCGCTAAGCACCACCAAGGACCTTCAATGTTTTTTTTTTTTTCTGGCGTTCTTATGCTCAAGGCTTCGATGACATTCTCTGTTCTGGCGTTATATATTAATTATCTTCTTGAGTTTTCTTAAACGGGACTATTATTATTACTGTTCTTCACCTTCCTTTTGTTCTCTGAACACTTTCAAGCAGACGCTTCAGTGGTTGTGATCATCACTGAACTTTTTCCGTCATCGTTTTGAAGCCTAATGAAATATTACCTGCGCTGGAATTCACTGGAATGGATTAAGTTACACAAGGGAAATGTTATCTCCAGACGACCAAGAACTGATGTCAAAATCAGGAGGAATGGAGCGGTGAGCGTGGAAAATGAACAAGGGATGGAATCAAACAATTTAAAAAGATGGTACTGATTTGCTTTTGTACAACCTAAATGAAAAAAGCAGAGCCGAAACTCAATCTTTATCTTCAAAATATTAAAAAAAAGTTTCTATTCTGACTAGTGAGTACTTAATCACGAAACTACATCTTCAAGAAAGAATAAAAATCGACAAATATTTAGTCAAGGGCTACCAAAGAAAAATGGGTATCACATTTTTCAAGGCATTTCTGACGCGAATTCTGTCCTACCTTCAACCTCCAATCTGTGGCCCCTTCAAACTCCATCCTTGACCCTCCACGCCTGAGACGTGGTCTCTGCACCCCCATCCAACCCAAACTCCCCCTTACCTCCCCCCTCCCTCACAAACCTCAAAAAGAGAGAAAAATCACAAGGAAGAAAGGTTTCTTTTTACCTTCTCTCAGAGCAAAAAGTTTTCACCACAAGATTTTTCTTCTTTCAGATTTTCTTTGTTTTCTCGCCACGACACGGAAGTAAAAATCTTGCATGGAGCTACTGCCTCTGTACCAACTTTAATATCGTCAAAAATCCGTCTAAATCCTGAAGGTAACTCCAACCCTACGCCCCAAGAGAAGCTAAAAAAAAGGAAATCTGCCCTTAAGAGGAGGCATTTTGCATATCCCGCATTCCGTTACGTTTGTCGAAAAAAAAAATGGGACCGAATTTGCAGTTATAAGGAGCCGATATTGGCAGCGGATACAACGCGGAGAGAAGAAGAAAGGAGATTGAAGGTTTGTCCCTTTGAATAACTTGCTGGAGTTGCGAGGAAGAATTCCACTTCATGTGGGAAGTTTTGCTGTTTCAGTCAAGAGCAATTCCTTCACTTCTCTTCCGCTTAAAGTATTGAGATGAACCCGCCTAAACTTTCAAGGGCTGTCTGCCTCCATTCCGCAGAAATTAATTTTATCACCTCAGTTCAATTTCTTGAGTAATCAGGGACGTTGTATAAATGACTATTCGTGCATCTGTAACTGTGCTATTCTTTATGCATATTATATATATATATGTATGTATATATATATACATAATAACGATATATGTATATTTAAATATATATATATATATATATATATATATATATATATATATATATATATATATATATATATATATATATATATATATATATATATATATATATATATATATATAAAGAACAAGACAGCAGGAACATTGGTAATCACCTCTGTAGTATATTTAGACCAGCGTTTTTGTGTAAACAAACTACAGGTCGACATAAAAACAGAAAAATAATACGAGGAAATTTTACAATAAAAATCTCCTCAAATAGATAATAGAGCATTTAGTTACGTGATTTAATAGTGAACTCTTAAGCTATATGCAAAATGAAAATGAAAAAAAAAAAACACAATGCCGGAAAATAATGTAGATATAAAAAATATACATTACGATAAGGTATGAGGCGACTTACTGGGAGGAGGCGTGGGTGGAAATTGTAAGGGATTTGAAAAGAATACTTAGAGAGGATGATAAAGAGAGAGAGAGAGAGAGAGAGAGAGAGAGAGAGAGAGAGAGAGAGAGAGAGAGAGAGAGAGAGATTTCCAGCCATAAGAAACCCTTCAGATTCAAATAAAACCAATATTCTGTTCAACAATTTCTAAATAACCTTCTCAAACCACCGATTGCCGTCGCAAATTGTGACTGTTCCTTTCCCTTCAATGAGGTGTGGAATTCTCTAATTCTCTCTCGTCTTCTCCTTCTCACCCTACATCACCCCACCCGGCTAACCCCACAACCCTTTTTCAAGAAACAGGTTTTAACGCATTCTAGAAAGTCAGCCTCAGTTAACCGCTTCTATTCTTCTTCACTGTTTTCCCCTTAAAGACAGGGCTAGGTAATCTCACTAAGGACCCCGTCCTGTTGCCCTTTTTTGAGGAAAAACTCGATCCTCTGGAGAGCGTTTAAAACGAAATTCGACAATAGCCTCGTCGTTTAGGTAAAGACTTACTTTACATTCATTTAATCACCCTCGATGTATTCAATGGTTTGCGCTGCCACTGGTACAGTGGACTGTGTATACAGCCAGGGTCAGTCGTTTACAGGAAGAGCGATCAAGTTAAGGGAGACCACTTTGGCAGACATGAAGGCTTAATGATCCTCTAATTGACTTGACCGTCTTTCAGTTTTCTGTCCCCTTACACACACACACACATACAAACACACACACATACACACACACATACACAAACACACAATAAAACCTGTCACGGTTCTGGGAATCTAAAAGGCTCTGTGTTCCAGTACTGTTTCTGGTCGAATGCTTATCTTCAGATAAAAATGTCATGCCCAGTTTTCAACGCTTCTGATTTTTCATGTTCTGTCTTTTCAATGTACATCGAAAGCTTAGCTTTCTTTTCTCAAAGATATTCAACGTAAGAAGATTTCCTGCTTAGTACTTAGTAGAAGCCCTCAGCAGTGTTCTTGTGTCCCGTGCCAATGTCTCTTATCCAGTCCGTGGGAGGTACTTTCTATGCACAGAGTTAGCCATCGGTATTCTATTGGGGCGCCTCGATTTTAACCACTCCCGTTGCCAGAGACCTTTCATTTTCCTTGGGACAAAACGGTAGCATAAAAATCTTACTGGCCTTGTTACAGATGGTGGTGCATTATATTTTCATACTTCAGGTTTCTCAAGATCTGCGCTGACGTTATATATCCTTTACTTTTTATTCGTTATTTGATACGTAACTTGCTACAATCTTCTTCTCTAAGCTTGAATTTCAATTTTCATGAGGTGATTCTATCGTCTGAAAGTATGATTTTGTCTAAGTTGTGAGTTATAATAACCATCATCATCATCATTTTTTTGACATTTACCTTTCAGTAGACATTTATTTTTCGGTTGTTATCGAAAGCAATTTCAGCACTTTGATCATCTCCTGGTTCGCCCAGACCCTCGATTCCAATAGATCTTGTATCTACCTCATCTTTCATGAACATTCGCCTTGGTGTTTCTCTCTCTCTCTCTCTCTCTCTCTCTCTCTCTCTCTCTCTGTACTTTTTCTCCTCCTTCCTCTTCTGGGTCGGTAGAAACATTTGTTTTAGCGCCCTTCCAATATTCATTCCGTTCTCCCTCTCTCTCTCTCTCTCTCTTCTCCGCAAGATTTATCCCTCTTCATTCCTTCCCCATTCATCAAGCATTCTCTATACCCCGGTCGTTTGGCATTCCTCCTCATACCCTTCCCTCCCTGCTAGAGCGAAACACCTTTTCGCCCCTTATTGCGTCTCTTTCACTCTCTTTTCTTCACCTTTCTCGCCTTGTTTTATCCGTCACCCCTTTCTCTGAATTTGAAGGGAAATATCCTTAATACATCAGTTGCCTCGAGGTCTTTTAAATCATGGATGCGCTCGTTAATAACTTATTAAATCTGATTAGAGCAAAATTATCTTCTTCTTTTCATATCTGGGATACTCTCTCGATAGCTCCAAGTTCAAAGCAATCATCACTTACTGACAATTCTCTTCTCATTCGTCTCGGTTAAGCGATTCACCCTAGAGTTCTTCTTAATTGATTTAAGATTAAGTGATCGTAAGTATTATTAATATTCTTAAAACACTGAGGAGTTACTTAAATTCAGTATTCATAAGATCAATGTATATTAATAATTTTTTCCTCCGCCGCGTTCTTTTACTACTGAATGCTTACGAACGCTATGCAAATATGAAGACGTTCCGATACTGTATGCATGCAGGAAGGCACAAGCACTCACACACAAGCATACACGCACACACGTGTGTATATATAAATATATATATATATATATATATATATATATATATATATATATATATATATATATATATATATATATATATATATATATATATATATATATATATATATATATATATATATACAGAGCCTCGATGGCTCAGTCGGTTACAGCAGCAGCTTCGGACTTCGTAGAGGTCTGTGGCGCGGGTTCAATCCGCAAGCCGGCTGATCAGAAAGGCAGACACTTTGCTATCCGTGTAGACATCCCGGGATTATATATGTAATCAACGGATAGGTTTGCTTAAAAGCAAATGGATGTTACAGACTAAATACACACACAAAACAAAGCCACTACAACACCTTCTAAAAACATAACAAACATCTCACACGTCTCGAACTCTCGCCATACCCGCGCAATAGCTTCTCGCTGCTGGGAAGAAAGGGCGTTGGGTCTGGTATGATACATGAAACATACGTACCGGGGTCTAAGCGATGTCAGGCAGGGCAGCCGATCGAGACCACAGGTCTACCCCAAAGCCAAATCAAAAAGTCCTTCAAAAGAAGGCATCGTGCTTACCCCATACAAAAATGGGAATAAAAGCACGTTAAAAGAAAAAGAAGAAGATAAATATATGTATACATATATACAGTATGTCTATATATACATACACATACATACATACATATTATATATATAAATCAACAACAAATATATATCTCGCACTTGTCATCCTTCTAATTAAACTCAGCGAGCGAAAGATTCTAAGCAGCAACGTCAAGAAATCCGGAATGTATTTCTAAAGGTAAATTTGCCGTCTCCCCAAAGCAATCTCCAAGCAATGTCATTTCATCAGCGCTCATCTGGAGCATCTACTGAACCTCCTTTTCATCCTAAAGCGCTCACTTCTTCAGGGGACGGTCTAAATACTTCAGGAGAAATGTGACTGACGGGAAAATTCTGCTTTACGTCCGCACACAAAGGGACGCGCGGAAGGCTTTCACTCTGAATGACGGCTAAGGAGTTTATGCTCTGGGACAGGTCGTGCTCGAATTGTCTGTGTTGTGTAGAGATCGGAGTCGTTTACTGTTGTTGAGTTGTTGTTGTTATTATTATTATTATTATTATTATTATTATTATTATTATTATTATTATTATTTTGCCTAGCCAACGTCTAGACGAAAGGAATTCTCACGACGTTCAAAATCAGAGAAATACTGACGTTTCAATTTTAGATCGTTTACTGTTGTTGAATTATTATTATTATTATTATTATTATTATTATTATTATTATTATTATTATTATTATTATTATTTTGCCTAGCCAACGTCTGACGAAAAATTCTCATTACGTTCAAAATCAGTAAATACTGACGTTTCAATTTTAGATCGTTTACTGTTGTTGAAATTATTATTATTATTATTATTATTATTATTATTATTATTATTATTATTATTATTATTATGGAACGATGAGCTCTATGGTGAAAAAATTATTATTATTAGTATTATGGAACGATGAGCTTTATGGTGAAAAAAATTATTATTATTATTATTATTATTATTATTATTATTATGGAACGATGAGCTCCATGGTAAAAAAAAATATATTTTCTGTTTATCTTAACGTTGAAACAATGGCACGCAAATGAGATAACAATCAACAAAAGATAAATTAAAGTTCTGACTCAAAAGTTACGCCAACTTTACACTGTCGCAAAATCAACCACAGTCAAACATACTAAGGAGGTTATATTTTTAATATTTCTGCATAAAAAAAAAGAATGATTAAAGTCTGCAGACGCGAGAAAGTGAAAACTTTTTGCCGACGCAGCGTCAATTGAAAAAGAATGAAGAAGATTGAAGTTCTCCGTCCCTATGAATAATCTCCCGCAGTTAAGAGGAAGTTTCACTTCTGCTGGGGAAGTTTTGGGTGCTTGAAATATATGCAGGAATAGGAATATGAAGCCGTTTCAACTTTCAAATGGACGCCATCAGGTTTTAGATTCATATGAATAGACAAGCTATTTCCTCAAAGGGCCCAGGAGACTATACTGTGATGCGTGATGCTTGTTGCTATACGACAAGGCTAAGATTTATTGAAATGAAGGGATATTTTCAGGATTCCTTATCTGAGTTGTCATTAGGTATCATTAGAGAAATCTCTCTCTCTCTCTCTCTCTCTCTCTCTCTCTCTCTCTCTCTCTCTCTCTCTCTCTCTCTCTGGAATCAACAGAATGAAAAACCCTGCAACGCTTCGAAGGTTCATTCTTTCTCTGTGATTTTTTTTAGGGCATCTTTTAACGACTGTCAAATGACCACGATTTTTACTTTGCAGACCAAGAATTTCTCTGCAGCCGCGTCTCGAGGTCTGTGAAATTCTCCGTCGAAGCGGCAAGCAAAATCTGGTTGACTTTCAGACCATTCTCCCCGACACAAGAGGTTTATGGTTCATTCGCGAATGGTGATTTCTCGCATCCGTTCATCAGCAGAAAATCAAATTAATACTTTGTTTTGACGTCGAGAGAAAAGGGACTTTTCATCATGCGAAACAAAATGGTAAATTCTTAAGACATTTCTTTGCTATTTCTTATTGAGAGAAAAGTAAATGGCGCTAATCTTCAATTGAGGGTAATGGAGAAACTTTTGTTTGAATTGTAATGTGATTGTCTTATTCTCTTTTATTTGTCACCCTTCCGTCTTTTTTTTTTATCTCTCTTCCAGTTATCTCTCATCTTCCCTCACCCTTTTTCTTCATCCTTTCGATAAGTCATAACCCTTTTATAGTTTTATATTCCATCTCTACTCATCAAGCTTTCTGTTCCAATATCGCTTAGCGTTCTTCTTCGTTCTCATTTCTGCAGTCAACTGGAAAGGTAGTACCTGTTCTTTTTCTCTGCCCACCCTCTTCCTCATTTTCCTGATCTCTCTTTATTCTTCCACTAATTTCCGTCTTTAATGCTTTCCTTCTGTCATTCCTCTGTCATTTCAAGTACAAGTATTCTCCTTCATATTCCTCCAGTTTCGAGTAGCCGATTTATTCCGGGGCTCAGTCCCCTTGTAAATTCTCGTTGAACCTGGCTCGTGAATTTCGATCCCCCGCCCTTCCATTTGGAACACATTTTATTTCCTCATATTCTCGTTTTCTCCCTCGATCGCTTAAGTCTTTAAATTTCCATCGGCAGCGTTCTTCTCCTCTCAAGTCTGTGCTCTCTCTCTCTCTCTCCAAAATTTCGTAATTGCCTCATCCGCAGGTACATTACCAGAAGCATTTCAGGGCTACCAGGAAACAGATCTTCGGATTCTACTCCTTTCATGCATAATGTTGGTGTTATATTCCCCCCTTTGTAAATTCCCACCTGTTACTACGACCATATGAAATGTTCTTGAAGCAATACCCTCAAAAGATCAGTAACTTGAATTCTACCCCAGTTATACAGAACTCCTCCACAGCAGCAGCATAAAATTAAATGTTACTTCAACCTCAAAATCAAAGGGACAATAGCCTCAGAAAATTCCATATTTTTCTTCTTCCAAAATTCGGTTTCCTAGCATCCATTCCTACTGGCTGTGAGATATAACTCTCCTAATATCACATTCTCAGAGGTAATTTTAAAATAACTATTAATCTCCAGATATCCAGGAAGCATTTTCCCGAGATGTAACCGAGTAAGGGACCTTTCCCTGAAACAAGCGGGACGCCATATCTTAAAAACTGACCATAGAATTTTCTTGAAAATAATCTCATAACGCTTCCCACACCCAAATTCCTCAATAGATTTTAACAACTAACCTAACCCTAATCCACCTTGACAAACCTAACCTAGGGGCATGGCCAAAAAAAAACAGGGCAGGTGCAATACTAGTATACTCGTACATCTCGGGATATGCATCCAGAACCTGGTAAAAGTATTTACTGAAATATGACCTTTAAAACAACAAAACAAAGGTGCCATTCCAATTACGTCTGTTTTTATATTCACAGCCTACATTTGGATTATCGAGAGATCGGAAACAAATGTCCTCCATAAATTCTCAACGTTGCTAAATAAACAAATAAATATATTTACCCCCCAGACATATCCTGGGATCAGATATAATCAGCACTTTAAACCTATGATCTTTCTATTTCATACTTTGAACAAAAAAGCAAAAATTACAGCACTGAAAAATTTTCCCAATTAAGACTTATTCTTCTCTGACAAAACAAAAGCATTCCGATTTTAAATCCTAACGTTCATAATCGTATTATCCCGATGAGAATATTTCATTCGCTCAAAATACTTGGAAAATATTCTCGTCTTGAATGATATTCGCGTATTGCAGGTCAAGGGTTATTGATCTCGGCCGTAGGGGGAGAGGTCTGAAAAACATCTGATTTCTCTAACTTGATCCAACAATCACAATCCGGTCATTGACCTTTTAACACTCCCCACCCTGGGCCTAGTCCAGATTTGCTATTTAATATTCGTGTTGACTGTTTCAGTTCCTATGCTACTTAATATTCGTGTTGACTGTAAATACGCCAATGTTTCTTCGGCGCAGTCGAGTTTTCTGTACAGCGTATAATGCTTTATGAAACTCTCAGCCACGGCCCATGAAACTTTCAGCAACGGCCCGGTGGTGGTCTTTCTTGGCACCTATAGCGGTGCCAGAAGCACGATCATGGCTAACTTTAACCTTAAATAAAATAAAAACTACCCAGGCTAGAGGACTGCAATTTGGGATGTTTGATGATTGGAGGGTGGATGATCAACATACCAATTTGCAGCCCTCTAGTCTCAGTAGTTTTTAAGATCTGAGGGCGGACAGAAAAAGAGCGGCCATCTCAATAGTTTTCTTTAACAGAAAACTAAAAAGTAATTTTTCCACCAAGCGTTATGTCAAATCACATGATATACCGTAATCAATGTCTTCATAGATAGAAATTGTGGGAAATTTACATCCAAATGAAATATAAATCATGTATTCGTTCTGTTTCTTTAGCATCTAATTCTCTTTTTAAAGGAATAAATCTACAACAAATTGAAACAAAGAATGAGACTATCAAGAAAGCTCTAGATATGCTCAAGATGAGCATAAAAATCTAAATTATACCTTAATGCATAACCACGGGGAAAGTTACCAACAACACACATTTGTCAAAGGAACTTCGTGATGAATTTGAGATAACCAATTTACCTTATGTAACTTAACTGTACCCAGATCCCAGTTTAAGTTAATGATGACAATTGCAACCTAGATATCGGGAAGCATTTTCCCGAGATGTAACCGAGTATTGCACCAGCCCAGGACCATTCCCTGAAAGAGAACGCCGAATCTTAAAAACTAACCATCGAATTTTCTTGAAAATAATCTCACTACCCACACCAAAATTAGCCAGGTATTCTTAACCTAACCTAACCCAACCCACCCAAGTTTCTAACGAACTACGGTACGTCAAATTAACCTAACCTAACCTAACCTATGGGCATGGCAAAAAAAAAAAAAAACCGGGACTGGTGCAATGCTAAAACATCTCGGGAATATGCAGCTTGCCGGATTCTAAAACGGTTACCCGTAAACGCACTGTTCGGCAGAATTTCCGCTCAAAATCATACATCAAAATAAATGACGTCTTTTATTTTGTTTTCTTAATATCTACAGCAGAGTCAAGTCGATATACAGTAAATACTGATGGGTAAAAGGCAATGCGAACGCCTGCAGCGCTTATAAAAACACTTACATTTCAAATAAACCATTATCAATGAAGACGCTATGGAAAAGGTTATAAAAACATGAAAGGCAATAGTGTAACACTCACCACCAGCCGGAAAAAGCGACAGCCGTCCTCAAGAGAAGTCCAATGCTCTTACAATGTTTTTAATATTCTTGCCAAGTGATCGACAATGCTGAACACCTGAGTGGACCTTCTCGATATGACCCCATGACGAGTCTAATTAACTCACATGCTTTCCATGATGTCATTGTTCGGTCTGGTAAGAGCAGAACAGACTAGCGTAATACGATATTCTTAGGTTCTGACTCGGCAGATGCAACACAGTTTCATATTACAAGAGATTATCATCACTGGGCAAAGGCATAACAGGTCTATGATACAATATGATAACTGTAAGTCTTTGGGTTTTCTGATACGGAGAAGACTCACATTTCATGAGACTATCGTCAGCCTTTGATTGTGCATAGGCTATACAGATGCATGCCCCGTGAGATTTTTCAGAGCATTTGGCTAGGCAAAGGCAGGATCCCCATCCTTTTGATGGGCAAAATCAATGTTGCAGCACTTGGTCGAGAGACACCTATAAAAGCGTTCCAATACAGTCAGCTACAAAGTGATGCTTCAAGTCGTCCATAGCAGACAGTTCTAAAAGTTTGCTCAGAGCTCTCAACTCTGACACACTGCCTAGAGTAATTCTCGGTATACTTTTAAGGACTCGGTATAACCGATATAGACTGTACACATATATACACGTAATTGAATCAGTCACCTCCTGTTGCAAGACCTCTCATGTTTTGTGCAGAACATGTGAGGAGAGTAAGAGGACTAGCAATGTAATTTTATTTTGTAATGCCAGCGTGGCATACTGTTACAAGCTACACTGCAGTTTGTTCGCGCACTTTTTTTCTGTATTCACTTTTAGAATTCATCTTCCTTCTTCATACTTACTGAGCATTCAGTTTACCCGTAAAAAAAACAAATTCTAGAAATTCCTCAAGTGTTTATTGGTTATTTTCACATTCAGTCAAGACTCTATACCTAGATCAGCCTAGCTTTCGTTGGAAAATTCAAATATTCACGAATTTATTTGGGTATTTTCACTTTTTAAGTAATGCTGCTGTCACTGTTTGAACCAACACTTTCTGCGTACGTCCTTCTAGGGTAAAGCTAAACGCCATGACTGTCACTCCGACCACCCCCTTCAAATATGTACTTGGATCTTGAACAGTTGTTACTCAAACAGCCGTCCAGGAGTAATGCGTTGGAATATCTCTTCGTATCAAGCCACTGAAGTGTGGGTGTTTTAATGATAATAGGTAGCATAGTTTTTTATTTTTATTTTGGTAAATGTATTCAGAGATTTCAATTAATTGTTTCTCTCAACGCCTACCAGTCCAGAGAAGCGTTATACGAGCCACTGCTTTCGTAAGATTGTCATTGTAAACCGTAGTATCTTTGGCGTTTCCCTGTATATTATCAGTTAGCTCATTCAGTTGGAACCTCCTGGATTCAGGTTTTCCCGAGGAGAGAGTTTCTACGTCTGTGATACCAAGATAAAGGAAATGTCACTTTTTCATGTTTGATTGAATTTAATAAGTAATTTTACCCTTTTATCGAGTTTTATTTTGATTAATAAGAGGAGAATGAAAATGAAGGCATCGACACCACCTGTCATCAGTGACGCAGCCAGAACCACGACCTCCACCTATTTATGACCTTTTAACGACCCCTTTCCATGACCTCTCAACACATTCATCCCCTTCTATGGCCTATCAACACATTCATCCGCAAACTTTCACTGCGCTTATCCATTACCAGTCAACACTGCTACCCATAACGTCTCCAAATACCCTCACGGCTTCGTTATCCTTATAAGATTAAAACCTATCCTCTGTGACAGAATTTTGAACAACAAAATAGACTCTTCTTCTTCTTCTTGACGTTGAAAATAAAGTTGCAAAACGACTCCCCCTCCAGAGGCAGACTTACTTCGTTTTCTTACCGTCAAGCTTGAATAAGAATCTCACGAGGAGCCGCGCCTGTAAAACCAACTTTATGAAAATCATAAATTCAGCCAAAACTTCAGGGAAATTTTGTACCCGAAAAGTATCTTGTCTTTATTAGACGGTATTTTTGATATATAGAATAATGCTGAATATAAAAAAAAGTTTGCGGTTATGAGAAGCCAAAACTTGGTGAAATTACGGAAAGACAAAATTATTAATAAAATGAGGATCTATCTGTACTGATTCCTTCTTGGCAATTAAGGGAAGAATTCCACTTCGTGTGGCAAAGTTTTTAGCGTTAAGGCAATAGCAGTTTTTAAGAAAATATGCATAATACTCCGAAATTTTCAAGACTTTTAGGCCGATGAGATAAACGTTTAAAAACTTTCTGTATAGTACAAATATAAATTTGCTTTCTGTACTTAAGATACTCTCTACATATATGCTATTTTGCAGTGGTATCCAGTCGTTGTAAAATAACACAAATTCCTTGTTACCGATTGTCCTGTCAGAAAACTCACAACTAATCCAATCTCTTTGCCGAGTGACAACTAGTTTCCCCTCAAATCCTGCCCTCGTCCAGCGCTCCTAATGAATTCCCTTTTAAACTCGCTGTACGTCTGTAGACCTAAGCAGTGTGCACCTCGTAGTGATCAGTCGCTAGTAGAAAGTCATTGCCGAGCTGGAGGGATGGAAAGGAGAGAAGGTGAAATAACAGGAGGTGGAAATCACTTCTTCGTCCAGCTATTATATGGGAAAGGTCCCCGAAGCCATCTCATTAGAGTAGACCTATATACGTCAAGATATTCTCCGGTACGAATTAGTACCATGCCTGGAAGGAAACTCATTTCCTTAATGATTTCTTTTCCCTCATTTGTCTTATTTTTTTATTTATTTATTTTTGTTTTGCTCTTGTAGCCTGTTCTTTATTTATTTTTGACCACTGTGCTTGTGAGGTCATATATTTGATCAGTAACGACTGCAGTAGTTTGCTTTCATAGAATATAAGTTTAGGTTATTGCTTGTATATATATAATATATACATATATATGTGTGTGTTATGTGTGCGTGTGTATACATATATATGTATATACTGTCTATACTATCTATATGTATATATATACATACATATATACAAATATAAAGGCTTCTTTCCCTCATTTGTCTTATTTTTTCTATATATTTATTTTTGTTTTGCTCTTGTAGCTTGATCTTTAATTGTTTTGAGCAATGTGCTTGTGAGATCGTATATTTGATCAGTAACACTGCAGTAGTTTGCTTTCATAGAATATAAGTTTAGGTTATTGCTTGTATATATATAATATATACATATATATGTGTGCGTGGGTATACATATATATGTATATACTGTCTATACTATCTATATGTATATATACATATATACATACATATATACAAATATAAAGGCTACATACGTCATATATGTCCCACACTGGCTGTCGGCCTAAGAAACAGGAGATCAGCGCCTGGCCTATGAGCCTACAGCGGCCCAGGAGGCCTTTAACTTTAACTAAAATAAAAAATCTGTATGTGTATGTATGCGTGTGTGTGTGTGTAGTGTTTGTTCACGTACAAAGAACAGCAGAATAGTACCGACACTGAGAAATTTTACTTGTAAGAGTAAACATCTTTCTATGGCAAGACCTTTTGACGAAGAAAATCTAAACAATTGTTGTTGCTCCATCAAATTCCTCCAAGCTGGATATCAACCAGAAGTAAAGGCGAAGTTGGTGGAGATGTGAGGTTGGGGGTTAGATGGGGTGTGGGTCTCAAAAATTGGGGTTGGGGCAATTAATACACGAGGGTTGGGATCCATTACCCAGTATTTTTAATCCATTTCTGAAGAGCCGAATCCCATAAATAGTTTCCCCTGGAGTGGGTCATTCATAATCGAGAAGTTGATGACAGATATTTGTAGCGTGGGCTTCTCAATGCATGAGGATTCTGTTCCTCTGTACTACTGAGATTACAGAAACTACTGAGATTACAGAAACTACTGAGATTACAGAAGCTACTGAGATTACAAAAAATGAAATGTATGGTGACCTTATAAGCGTCATGATAGTACGATAACTTTTAAATGAGTTTCTCTGGCTATGAAACTCTCTACTGAAAGCTGTAGCGAGAGTGAATGATGGAAAAAGAAAGCTTGAACATTTGATTTGATAAAAATGAGTGACGTAGAAACTTTCGTTTGATTCAAGAAACTTTCACTTGCGTCAAGATTCAGTTGAAATGCATTGCAGTTTCAGCGCGTCATTTTATCTCTCTCTTTTCGAAACGATTTTACAGGCTATGTTATATTAAGTCAGAATAACACTTGGGAGTACTTTTTAGTTTTCTGTAAAAGAAAACTATTATAGAGATGGCTATTTGTCCGTCCGTCCGCGCTTTTTCTGTCCGCCCTCAGATCTTAACAACTACCGAGGCTAGAGGGCTGCAAATTGGGATGTTGATCATCCACCCTCCAATCATCAGACATACCAAATTGCAGCAATCTAGCCTGGGTAGTTTTTATTTTATTTAAGGTTAAAGTTAGCCATGATCGTCCGTCTGGCACTGCTATAGGTGCCAACAACACAGGCCACCACCGAGCCGTGGCTGAGAGTTTCATTCAGCATTATACGCTGTACAGGAAGCCCCTTGACGTCACGTATAATAGATAACAACAAATAACATAACCGAACTCGAAATGAAGCCGGTTTGTCAGTGCGCAATTAATGGCTCACTTCATTAGAAGTCACGTAGAATAAATAACGTAACCGAACTCGAAATAACGCTTTGTCAGAGCGCCAATAAATGGCTGACAGAAAAGTCACGTATAATAAATAACAAATAACTAAATTCAAAACGACGCTGCTTTGTCAGAGCGCCAATAGATGACGCTGCTCGTTGATGACGTCACGAGCTGGATTTTGGAAACTCGTTGAGGTCACCGAGTCAGCAACCATATGGGAGCCGGCTGCCGACCGTTGATTGATTGACCCCTAGCGAGTTTCACCCCCTCATACTTTTGGCAAAGTTGCAAACTGCAAGATCAACTTAGCTGGGAAACGTAAGTTATAGGACGGAAATGCCCATACATGCGATATGTGTAGGGTATGTGGTGATCGAGCAGCAGCACTTGGGGGGAGAGGCTAGACCCAGCCTTCACCCAATATGTCGTCAGCCGCCATTTTCCATCTGTCTACTAAAGAACGCCAGCTTTTATTTTTCAAATCTGAACACTTTTGTAGATTCTGATGTAAACAATCTCTCCGTTATATTACTTTATCCGTTATTATAAAAAGGAAAAAAAGTGATATTTTAAGCAAATATGCTCCGATTGTTGACCGAACCACCTGACCTTTAGGCGGCCATTTTTGCCCCTGTTCTCGAAGTGCTTTCAAAATTCCTCGTCGACACGAAAATTTCCTCATTTCGGCAAGTCCCTTTCGTTATTCACATCCGCGTTTAGCAATCTCTAGTAGACCTAATGTTCTGGAAGCTATGTTGACGAAGTAGCATTTGAAAGGAGGAAAATCGACATAGGCCTAGGCTACGTCATGTGGGTTTATGTTTCCAAAGAAATCTATGCGTTTTTTTCTTTACGGTATGTTCTGATATATGCATAAAGTATCTAACATTTGTTAGATACATTATGGACATTTTCCCAATGAGGAATCTCGGTTTAGGTCACAAGTAAAACAAATTCCATAAGATTTTATTTTAGTCTTTCTCCGTCACGTGATGCCATTACCACCGAGGGGAGGTTTTCCTCCTATTACACCTTCCAAACCTTTTCCACTGTCAGTTTCCGTTTCAGCGCTGAATGGCCTTCAGTTGCCCCAGTGCTTGGCATGTATGCCTAAAATATATAAAATCAATTATGCCGCCGAGGACACCAAAAGATTCCTACTGTATGTGGTAACAGGACGTGATGCCCGAACTAGTTATACAGTTACTATATGCATTAGACCACGTATTATCTATAAGAACCTCCTATATCATAATTACGTTCATCAATTAGAACGTTATGTTTACAGAACAAATGCCCAGTTTCCATAGATGTAGCTGGTAGAAGACGGTAGCTTTTCGTGTTATAGGCCTAGTGGTGGCTAAACCTGCCAACTAATGTTACATTTCCAAGCAATCTGTATTTTTAGTATAACTAATAAAGAATACGTTTTCCACGATTCAGTCACATAAGCACATCAAGCCGGATAACTAATTACTCAAAGAGAAAATCAGAGATCACAGCTGAAGTGACAGGTCTGGGGGATTTACACAGCTGCTCTTTTTTCGCTGTGATCTGGTGAGGGATTCGTCTCCATGAAATGAATACCTTGGCTTTTGCACGCAATTAATATTTACTCCAGACTTCCTTTTATCACTGCGGATGTGAAACTGTTTTATTTTGACTTAATCAAATATACCTAGACCGTAATTTCCAGTAGTTTTCTAAACGACTATTAGGCTAATGATATCGGACACCAGTCACGTGACTTACGAAACTAAGTCTATCCACCGATTCTAGATGAGTTTTAAATGTAAAATGTTAATACAAATGGAGCTCACTGGAAATTATACACATTTTTAACTGCTTTTTTCATTTGCGGAGATTGCATTCGTTATTATTGTCGTTTTTTTTTTTTTTTTTTTGCAGCATCATACAGGATACTAATATTAGGATGACATGTTGGATATTCAACCGGATAGTCCGGTATATATGACAATATTTAAAAGACTCATTTAATTTTTACTACCACGTACATCAGCCAATCAGAAGTGATGGATGCGTTTGTGATATATAGAGGCTGTGTATATTTACCGCAAAAATGAAATTACTACTTTTAATGTTGGGTTGTAATCATGCTAATTTGATTTTTAATACTTTTATAAATAAGTTATTTTGTTCGAAAGAATGCTTCGTAAACTGTACTCTGTAAATGAGTTTCGTCGTCTAATCTCTTCAGATATAATTTAATTTATTCCTTTTCCTAGCATTTTGCCATTATATCCAAGCAGTAAATACCGGAAAATATATTGAGTTTGCTTTTTAACACGTTATAAGAGGTAAGTGTTAGACAGAACCCGCAAAATTAAAATCAACAAGAGTTCCATTTAGTGACGACTGATAAAAATGGAAGTAGTGAAGATAAAATCCAAAATGTTCGTGATTATGCAAGTATAAATGCCCTTGACACAGTATTAACGATTAAGACTGGTACAGCCCGGATATGAGATATAATTGTTAAGGATATTGAACTATTCAGCAACTTTTCCCCCCCTCTAGCAATATCTGGCATTTATTCTCGCGTCGGTTCCTCACACGATACAGTTACCCATTTCGTATTTCCATTCCTCAAATGGACAGTTATTCCAGCACCAGAATTTATGTTTTGAATCCGTTCATTTGCGGAGCATGCTCCATTATTATACAGGTGTCCATAATTATTAATTTAATATAAAATGCTTAAGAAAGGCTGAAAAGATAGCTATATACAGTATGTCATTTCAGAAGTGTGCAGTGTTCGTCTTTCACTACTATGAGACGGCAGTGAACACCTATCAGTCCCCAGAGATGTTCTACTTCCACCAGCTTTCATGTTTACTGGAGGTGACAAATCACCGAACCTTGCGTTAGTGCTCTTCCTATGTTCGAAAAAGAACTGGAACCACGTTCCATAATCTTACAAGGTAAGATGAAAGCCACGATTGTTTTTAAGTAAGGAAACAGATCAGTATATGTATAGGTCGCAGATATCAAATAAATATATTGTTTATTTTTGGGGAAAGAATGTGGGAATTACCAATACATAATTGAAGGTTACAACAATAAATACGTTTATTTTTTTTACAGAAATTCTTAGGCCTGAAGACTATTCTACTTGGGAGTAATAATTACGACTGCCAACCTACTACTCAGCTGTTAATCTGCACACTTTAATGAAAGGTAAGTTTTATTGTAAGACACTTCAAGGTTTAATCCAATTGCACATTCATTTTTAATGATCAGGTTCAAATCCTTGTCGTTTTATAGCTTTCGTTTGTTTTATCTCGCTTGTTTATCTAATTTTCCTTTTAAGTTGTTGTTTCTTCACTTTAATGTTGCTGTTTCCGTTCTTGGTTGCTCTCCCTTTGGGTGCCCATTGGCTTGTACAATTCTTGGTTGCAGCTTGGGTGATATCCATGGTAAAAGTTTAACCTCACCATGGACTGAAAATTAACTTCCAAAAAAAAAACCTAACTGGAAAAATCCAAGATGAATATTCGGACAAGACTAGTGCCAAAACTTTTCTGATGATTTACTTCAGATAACTGCCGGTTAAATAACATTGGCTCTTTTTCTGTTTTTCTCAGATAACTATTTGTCTTAATAATGACTGTTTGATTGATGGCTCATAAATTTTTTTATATCAATAGCCACTATTAGAATACTTTGGGTATGGAATCATAGTGATAGAGGTAACTCCTTGTTTCTGTGTCAGAATTCAACATATGCTTTGCATGAACTGCTGATCCTGATTCATCATTTCTGGCCCAGCTCTTTAGTAATGGATCCCGGCAATGCATGCACAGCAATGGCTGGACCGTGGAACTGAATGTTAGCTCATGGGCTAACATAGATGAGAGTAGCATTCTGGGAGCCTGAATGCGAGGCAGTGATTGGTGGACACGACCACCAATAAGGTAATCATTAGGCTGAGCAGTACAGGTTTGAGTATGTAAATGTTTGTTAATTCGATGATAGCCTCGTTTTGCAGTACGGACGAATGGTCTGCTTAGTTACTAAGTGGCTGTTCGCCCATTACTCATTGGTGCCCATTGGCTCGTAGCTATTACTGGCTATTCGTCCATTACTCACTGGTGCCCATTGGCTTGTAGCATTCTTGGTTGCAGCTTCGGTATGATAATAGTTTAACCTCACCATCGGCTGTAACTTCCCCCCCCAAAAAAAAAAAAACGGAAAAATTCAAGGAAAATATTCGGACAAGTGCCTTCTAAGAAGCTTTGATGAGTTAGTTCGCTGCTGGTTAAATCAACATTGGTGAGTCTTTTTCTGTCATATACTCTCAGATAACTATTTGTCTTAATAATGACTGGCTATGTTTTTTACTAAGTGCGCTGATTGATGGCTCGTATAACAGTTTTTATATCAATAGCCACAATTAGAATACTTTGGGTATGGAATCATAGTGGCAGAGGTAACGCCTTGTTTCTGTGTCAGAATTCAGCATATGCTTTGCATGAACTGCTGATGCTGGTTCGTTATTTCTGCCCCAGCTCTTTAGTTATGGGTCCCGGCAATGCATGCACAGCAATGGCTAGACCTTGGAACTGAATGTTAGCTCATGGGCCAACCTAGATGAGAGTAGCGTGCAGAGAGCCTCAATGTGAGGGAGTGATTGGTGGACACGACCACCAATAAGGTAATCATTAGGTTGATCAGTACAGGTTTGAGTATGTAAATGTTTAATTCGATGATAGCCTTGCCCTGCAGTGCGGACGAATGGTCTGCATAATTAGTAACTGGCTATTCGTCCATTACTCAAAGCGGGTGAGATCTTAAAAGGAGGCTTTAGAACTATTCTTTGTCCCAGGTCATGGGATTAATTTGACTTCATTGTGATAAGCATTATTCTTATAGGTATCCATTGCCTTCAACAAGGGCACAGCATTCATAAGACACTTTGCTATTTTACCTTGTATATTCCAGTAAATAATGAGCCAAGGGAGTGTGGGGAGAGAGTCCTTAACTTACAGAAGTGACTTTAGGGAATTGGCAAAATGTAGTTAGGGACTTAACGTCTCAGAGAATGGATGGCATCTAGGGACGCTTGTGTAGAGTTGAAAGCAGCTGATATAGTGAAAAATATATGGGGATTGTAAATGGAAAATATGAATAAAAAGTGGAAAGATAAAAGTAGCTGCAACCCCTTTCATTCGTGTTACTGTACCTCCGTTCATAGTCGCTTTTTCCATCTTACTTTCCACCCTCTCCCAACAATTATTTCATGGTGCAGCTGCGAGATTTTCCTCCCGTTACACTTTTAAAATAATTTTTACTCTCAATTTCCGTTCAGCGCTGAATGAGACTCATACGTCCCAGTGCTTGGCGTTTGGCCTAAATTCTGTATTCCAGTCCATCCCTCTGATGGAGAAAGACACCTGACAAAAGTAGTTATAGGAAGAGCAGTGAAAGTTTACCAACGATAGAGGTACATCGATCAAGTATTTATGGCATGCAGTTTTGGGATGGTGAGCTGTATAATAACTGCAGATGATGAGCTCTTGTGATTAAAAGTTTTATGATGGTAGTTATGCCTTCATAGGAGTTTAATATTTTTGATGGGGTGATGCAAGAAGTCAGGCAAAAAACAATAGTTTCAAGGTTGTGGCATAATAGAATGAGTCACAGATACTGTGCTGAATGTTTGAATTCTGCAGATGTTACAGTGCCAATTGGGGGTAGTGAGGAGAAACTGCAGGGACTAATAAGAGTTTGAAAGTGTATGCAGGAGGAGCAAATTGATGGTGAAATTAGCAAGATAAGGTATGAGGGTAAGAGGCTACCAGGAAGGTGGAGCAGTGAATATACATAGCCAGATAGAAGAATAATTTGTGCAGGTATTTGGGAGTATATAATGGGTGATAGTAAAAGACAAAGATAGATAGAGAGTAAGAGAGAGAGAAAGGGGTTATTCAGTGAATAAGAGATGGAAGGAAGTTTGCAGGGTGCGTGCTAAAGATTGAGAAGATATATGGGGGGCTTTGAAAGCCAAGGTGGGAATGTGTGAGAGGATTGTTGAGCCAAATCATTTTATGAAAGTTGAAGTGGTATGTCAGTGCTAAAATTCAGAAAAAAGTGAATGTGCTGAGATGAATTGTCTAACAGGAATATTTCATGAGGATTGAAAACGAAAGAACTACCGAGATGCTTAGAAAAGGTGGTAAGGTCAAGGTAGGTGTTTTGAGATGGTTTGGTCCCGTTGGGGAAATAGAGGAAAATTCGGAAGTGATACGAGGGAGGGGAGAGGAAGATCTTGAATGTGTTAGTGACTCTCGTGTAGCTTTTCCTGAAGCCAACTGCTTTCCTGGGAAACTTAATGGGTGTGTAAAGCATATATGTATATATATAATATATATATATATATATATATATATATATATATATATATATATATATATATATATATATATATATATATATATATATATATATATACAGAAAGAGAAGATTACTTGACCTCCAAGCTCTTGGGTTTTGCTTTTCAAACAAATGGTTGGTTTTTCAGAAGCGTCCTTACTCTTAATATCAGTATACTAACTCACCATTCATTTTTAATTGACCCATTTTCTCTTCACTTTGAAATTTTAAGGGAAAAAATATTGATTTTAGCTGCAACATTTCATTTTGTGATATTGGGACAGATATGCTAACATTATTCTTTGCCTAGGCGAACGAATCAGAAATTCCTGTTTTATTCTTGATTTTACTTAAAAGGAGAGAGATTGAGAGAGAGAGAGAGAGAGAGAGATTGAGGGAGAGAGAGAGGGCGAGAGAGAGACTGAGGGAGGGGGAGAGAGAGATTGAGGGAGAGAGAGAGAGAGAGATTGAGGAGAGAGAGAGAGAGAGAGATTGAGGGAGAGAGAGAGAGAGAGATTGAGGGAGAGAAAGAGTGAGGGAAGGGGAGAGAGAGAGAGAGAGAGAGAGAGAGAGAGAGAGAGAGAGAGAGACCGAGAGAAAGAGGGGGAGAGAGATTGAGAGAGAGAGAGAGAGACCGAGAGACAGATTGAGGAAGAGAGAGAGAGAGAGAGAGAGGGAGAGAAAGAGATAGAGAGAGAGATTGAGAGGGAGAGAAAGAGAGAGAGAGATTGAGGGAGAGAGAGAGATTGAGGAGAGAGAGAGAGAGAGAGAGAGAGAGAGAGAGAGAGAGAGGGAGCGGGGAAAATCCCACCATCTCGGCTCATATGTTAGTGATAAATAATCTGGAAAAAGCTGCAGTTTTCGTTTTGAACAGAGAACTTCCATTAGCAGGCTAAATTTCACAACTTTATTGAATGCGCTGAACTATGTAAAAGGAAATTTATTTACTCACTTCATAATATTTGAATTAAACGGTACCGCGGCATTTGCAGAGCTATGGCAAATTACAATTATTGTTGAAAATTGTACAACGTGCGGTAAACGCAATTGCTGATTTGAACAGAGTTCTTAGCGGAAATTAGAAATGTTGTACATTATTTTTTTCCTGGCGTGAAAATGATATCTTTTACAGTCGAGTGAACTATTTTCGATAACTGTTTCGATTTTGGCATTGCATTCTATGAAAAATCTGTATAAAAAATACGTATATACGGACAGACATTTGAAATAAACATTTGTTACAGAATGTTTTAAGACCTGTTCGTTTAGCGGAGACAAGTATCAGTCCCGTATTAAAACATAAAGGTTTACCTTTTGAGTTATTGTGAACAAGGAATCGTTGCAAGTGGACTCAGTGAACTGACTTAATTTCGGCTCCTACAGTAGCTGCAAGCCCTTTCACTCATTTTACTGTACCTCCGTTCATAATCTCTTCCATCTTACTTTTCACCTTCTCCTAACAACTGTTCCATCGTGCAGCTGCGAGGCTTTCCTCCTGTCACGCTCTTTAAACCTTCTTACTGTCAGTTTCCGTTTCAGCGATGAATGACCTCATAGTTCCCAGTTCTTGGCCTTTGGCCTAAATTCTATATTCTGTTCTATTCCTTCAAGTTAATAAATTTAACTTAACTGGCTACACTAGTCGAAATTATTCAAATGAGTTTCCTTTTAGAATTGTGTATGAGTTGGTCGAGAGTTTCTTAAGTTCGCGCCATTCCTTCCATGGTTTCTTTCAAAGTACTTTGGTACTTAATTCTTTTATGCGTTGTCAGTTGCTGTTTTGTTGGTGAATATCACGTGATTTAATTATTAGAACGACAGTCAATTTTTTCACTTCCTATCCCATTCATCTGGATTAATATTTTCGTTTTCCACAGGTGCTTAATTGAAAGGTGAAAGCATTTTTCAGTCTTTCGATTAGGAATAGAATGTCATTAGCGATGATTTAATGTCAGAGGCGAAAATGCACAATACATTTGGTATTGTGCATCGGGTTCCAATCAAATTCCCCATCTGCAACGATATAAAATCCGGTATATTTTCCCGAGATTCCACAAGCGACATACATCAAGGAAAGACGTGATTATTTGGGTATAAGGTCGTTGCAGTTTGGCTTTCGACTACGGTCTTTTTAATTTGCGATTTGCCTGTCCTCAGACTGAATAGAATTTGGACAAGCCTGCGTCGCATGATGTCATCTAGTGCTTTTATAACTCCTCATTGGTTCTTGATATTAAAATGTTTCTGGTATTAAATAAGTGGTTGATATGAGCAGTGATTTTTCTAAACCGAAACTCGACATTTTAGCCATTTTTCTTTTGGAGAATATATTACGCCTTGTCATAAGTATTGTACAGTAATCCATCTTTCCACAAGTACTTTGTTTTTTTTTAGATGTTATATGACTGCTTGATGTACCAAGGCGGTTGTTTATTTTAAATATGGATCGAAGAGGAGGTTGCACTGTAAAGTATGATTATTTGATTAGCTGGAAGAATAAATGATTCACTGGGTAGGCTAGTCTAGGTGGCATATTCTCTCTCTCTCTCTCTCTCTCTCTCTCTCTCTCTCTCTCTCTCTCTCTCTCTCTCTCTCTCTCTCTCTCTCGGTCACGGAGAAAAGAAGCAATGGCAAACAGTGGGTAATTCTGTCAGAGTTGAATCGAAGGAAAAAGATATTAAAGGACCCATCCTCTCAGCCAGTATCAAATACATTTTCAGTAGAAACGTCATGGAGCTTTTGGAGGGAAGGGGAAGGAGTGGGACCTTAGTTTTATCAAGTTGAATAATAGATATAGGTTCTATCAGGTCACATGGATACTCCAGGTTTTCAAGTCTTAATCCATTTCAGGATCTTGGATATTTTTTTTTTACATAACACCTCAAATTTCAGCAGTGTTACTCATTCTTCTTTTGCCCCACGATAATGTCGGTTTTAGAAATGATTCATGAAAAAACGTAGTGATTACGAATGGCCACCAGGATATGAGAATAAACAGTGACAGGATTCAAAGCTTCAGCTAAAGGACAGAATGAGGTTGCATTGTACTTTGTCTACCCTCAGAGCACCTTTGGGCAATGTGTACAGCGTGCAAGTTTCCCTTGCTAGGATCTATCTCCAAGGCATTGTGGACACTTTCCTGGAACTGTCTTGCATCATGAAGAGGTGGTTACACCCGAAGGGGACTGAATAGCTATTATTAAAATCTGATCTCCGCAGGTTTTGCCTAGGTCTTCACACCAGAGGCCTAAGTGTGATGGTCTTTGGTTTAGAAAATGACGACCACTGGTCCTCCTTAGGTACCCAAGGAGATTGTTCATCTGTCTCTACTTTTATCCATCCGCCTTTTTGTCATTGCGTCTGTCATACTTGGCTTTTCATTGGTTGAAGTTATTGCAATCAGACAGTACAGTGGTAAGCCTCAACATATATGCGTGTTTCAGTGGAGATCATATGTCTAGATGTCTGCAAGTATGGCAGTCACACTCACCACCCTTTGCAACTCCTACACAGTTGAAGGGATTTCTGTCAAACTTGGTATGTGAAGTGAGATCGTTTGTCTGTCTTTCAGTATGTCTGTCATGTTTACCTGCAGTGTGTCTGTCACGCTTACTTACATTGTAACAACTCCTGTACAGTTGTATGGGTTCCAGTCAGACTACAGAGACTGGCCTGCATGCATAAGTGTGTTAGAATGGGGATCATCTGACTGGCTGTTCATTTTTCTGCCCCACACTGGTGCCTGTCATGCCTGCCTTGTATTCATAACTCTTCTTATATAGCAGATTTATCCTGTACTGTTGAATGGTTTTTGGGTCGAACTTGGAACAAAGGTTGACCAACATGCCTGATGTACATGAAGGGAGAGTGCCAGTGTCTCATACGCTTAACTTACCATCGCATCTACACTGTTGAAGGGGTTTCAGTCACATTTGGTGCAAAGGTTGAACAAACACAAACACACACTCATAAGCTTGTATATTTATTTATATACATACAGTACACACGTATGTATGTATGTATGTATATGCATATATGTAAACATATATATACTGTATATATATATATATATATATATATATATTTTTTAGTAAAACTTTTGGTTCTTTAGTTTTTACACTTCTTGCTTCTTTGCCTTCTACCGTTAGAAATTCTCTCTCTCTCTCTCTCCCTCTCTCTCTCTCTCTCTCTCTCTCTCTCTCTCTCTCTCTCTCAGGTTTTGAGTAGAACCAGAGTTGTACTTACCTTCTACCGTTAGAAATTCTCTCTCTCTCTCTCTCTCTCTCTCTCTCTCTCTCTCTCTCTCTCTCTCTCTCTCTCTCTCTCTGTACTTACCTTCAGGTTTTGAGAAACCAGAGTTGTACTTACCTTCTCTCTTAGAAATCTCTCTCTCTCTCTCTCTCTCTCTCTCTCTCTCTCTCTCTCTCCAGGTTTTGAGCAGAACCAGAGTTGTACTTATTATGATAATAAAAATGACACTGACTTACTTTGGTCGGTGAGATCTTCACCCACTGTTTCCGTTCAGCTCTGCTCCACTTGAAACATGGCGTTGGTAACTGGATTATTGTCAGACATCCCAGAAGAGAGAGAGAGAGAGAGAGAGAGAGAGAAAAAAGACAGAACAGATGCCAGTAGAAAGCTTAAGCTTTCATCCGTGGGGAGTCCCTTTTCACTCCGGAGACCTCGGCTAACACGTTGTTAAATCCCCTGCAAAAATGTAATCCCAGTCACTCTCGTTTTTTAGAAGATGGACTTTTGTTCCAGTGTTTTCCTCCCTTTCCTGGAGTCTCGCGTGCGCGCGTTCCCTTGGTAATACATCACGTTTTCCCTAATATGTCATAGCCGCAGTTTTTCTACTTCTAACTCCCCTTCAATCCTGACTTAAAACCGTTTAGTTAACGCCGCCGTCTGGCTGATCTTGTTTTTTTTTTTTTTTTTTTTTTTTTTTGTCGCGCTCAAAGCCATCCATCCTTCTCTGTCGGCACAATTATGATTAGGCGAAAGCTCATCCATCATCCGTGCACTCCTTCAGAGATATCAGCTTTGACGGTGCATGTTATAGAGACAGACACACACATTCCTGATGTTGCATGTTATAAATAGAGGCAGACACACATCCCCTGACGCTGCATGTTATGAATAGAGACCAACTCACATTCTTGACGTTGCATGTTATAAATAGAGGCAGACACACATTCATGCACTCTTATTTTTCTCTCGTTTATGCGAGAAGCTAAGAGGTCATTGTGGCTATTACAATTGCTTATATATCTGGTAAAGAGTGACCAGTAGATTGTACATATATATTAGATATATATTATATATTAGATATATATATGTGTATATATATATGTATGTATAGTTTATAGTTTCTAGAAACGACTGTTGAAGAAAAACACGAAAATGCAACACTCTCTTGGGATGCAGTGGCTTTTCAGCAACTCTCTTTTGTATTTATATCCCTTTTGCTTCTTTTAGTTCTGAGTGTCAAGCTTCTGAGAAGATTTTTATCCCCTTTTCAGTACCATATCATTTGGATTATTTTCCCCTTTGAACTAAAATGATTTGCTAACTGATTACCATTTTTAATGGTACGAGATGGTGATCCAGCCACCTTAAGTTAAATGTCCAGTAAGGAGTCGCATCAGGCATCACCCCGTGAGCCAAGACTTCTCCTTGGAAAGGAAAAATTAGTTTTACTGCCCACCATCGTACCAAGATGCGGTACAAATTCACTATACACACTAGAACAGTTCTTTCAAAGAATTAGGTCAGAAGTTTTGCCCTGAAAAGCTTAGCAGAGGCAAACGACATCCTCAGTATGTAGGCTGAGAGTTACAGTGAGATTCTGAGAGTGGAAGAGTTGAAGGGTATAATTTCAGCATCCACCAACAGTCATTGTGCAGATCCTACACTTTTGTCTCTGTAGGCAGTTTTAGTGGGAAGGCACTCCCTACTAATGCAACACTGGTACATCCCTATTAAGGGAAGAGTTGTAACAATATGAAGCCCAGTCTTGCTGAGCATTTTGCGTGCAGGCAGTTGACTAGAGCGGGGCCGGTGTCCAGAGACACATTTTCCAGAGCAGTGAACCTTGATGCACTCACGGCTTGTAAACTAACATTAGCTTCGTTCTGCTTTTTTAAATCAGGGTGGTATTGCCTTTGACCGCAAGAAAGTCACCAAGGCCTATGAAATGGTGCCCTTACAGAGCAGGCCACATACATGTCTGGAACTTCAGCCTGTACCAGTATTTGTTCAGCAGGGAGTGTCATTAGCTAACACTCAGGTTGCCTCTGATGCGCTGAACAAATTCAGCATCCTGATAAGTGCCGACAATTTCAGACGACTTCTCTGATCCTAACAAAGGGTAGAGTAAATCTCCCTCTTTCAGGCGACAGGTGCAGTGGTCGCCTTTAGACCCCTCGCCACTTGGTCTTACGTCACGCTTGCTCCAGACGTCTGATGAAGCCCTCACTTACTTATTCAGCTGTCTGCTGCAGGGCTACTATTTATAGATCCCCGAGACGAACAATGAGTCACCTGTCTCGTATCTTGTAAAATTCATTCGTTCATATTATTCATTGTTAGTTTTACCTTTTTACATTTTTGCTTGGTTATATAAATGTAAAATGAAATGTACCGCACATATATTATCAGGACTCAGAAAATAGCCAGACTGATATCAGTGTGTATGTAGGTGAGCAAACCTGAATCCTGTAGATAATTCTGTTTACAGTTATTTCAGGAATATTTAAACGCAGGGCACCAAATTCTGCTTTATCTTCAAACTGTGGTAATTCTGTAAGCTTGCGAGGTTGACTGGCATTATGCACTGTGGCATACAGCACTAATATCGATTTAGGAATTATCGTCTCTCTCTCTCTCTCTCTCTCTCTCTCTCTCTCTCTCTCTCTCTCTCTCTCTCTCTCTCTCTCTCTCTCTCTCTCTCTCTCCTGATTTAGGGAATTATTGTTCTCTCTCTCTCTCTCTCTCTCTCTCTCTCTCTCTCTCTCTCTCTCTCTCTCTATATATATATATATATATATAAATATATATATATATATATATATATATATATATATATATATATATATATATATATAAAATCACAAAATATGCAGAAATAAGCTTCTTGCTATTTTTTCTGTTTTCTTTACGTAGTATTTTTCTTCGAGGCAAAAGTTAAAATTACAGTTCTCAAACCCCAAACCGTATTCCAAAGTTCAGTTTAACTTTTTGATTCCACAATTCAGCTTCATTGGAAACTTACCTCCATGTCACAGCGGAATTAGTTAAAACTTTCTCAAACTATCTAGTATAAACAATTCTAGTCGTAATCAGAATTAAAATAATAATAAATAATTTACAATTCCAGTAGCTTGTCTTCATTAAAATTCTTGTGAATACAAGATATCTCTTGAATTAAGTCACTTCATTGATAGTAATAAGTATGCCTTTATATGGAGTGTTTTTCCTATACCAAAAAATTACTGCCAGGCATTTCTTAGGATGTTAAAAGACAGTATAGCCTCTTTTAATAGTACACTATGCCATAGGAGCTTCATAAGGTTTATTTAGGATGGTATACTCTCTCTCTCTCTCTCTCTCTCTCTCTCTCTCTCTCTCTCTCTGTGGCCGTATCGTTATTAAGAGGAGAATTGCCATCCAAATCTCTGCCTCATTTGACGCCTTTCATAAATCAGTCTCATTCGCTCTGTTTTTCGATTGAGCCGGGGAAAAGCTCTCGCCTTGGACGACTCCGTAAACTACGATAGGGATGAAATGATACGCGGTATCTGTATATATAAATATGTTTATTATATTTTCACTGCTCTTATCTTCTACCCATGTACAATACACCAATCTATACTACTCCATGTGTGTTTGATGACCCCTTACTTGTAATTGTTAAACTACTACATATTTTAATACAGGTTTTATACCACAAAGCATTCTTCTTCCGCGTAACATTACACGGCTTTCTGTACAGTTCGTCTCTATAAAAAAACGCAATGCTCAAGGTGTTTTTGTTGAATGTCTTCCGTGCAGGAGGCGAAAATGTACCTTGAACCAGAGAGAGAGAGAGAGAGAGAGAGAGAGAGAGAGAGAGAGAGAGAGAGAGCTCCACGAGTAATAAGCTCGTTATGTCGTCATTAATCATGGCGCCTTGAATTGAAGGCTATACCACATCGAAACTCGTCTTCAGGTTCAGTTCATGTGCTGCTTGAGAGAAAATGACGTATATGTGTATGAATGCGCATAGGTATGTTGACAAATGATTTATGTTGTTACAGCCAAAATGCGCAGGTCTGTTCAAACGAATTATTTTATTTTCAGCATGTTCAGTCTATACTGTTTTTGTGACCGCCTATCGTACAAATTTGTTGATAAATAAATGATGCAAACATATGCTTCTAGTTCGAAGATAGAGTGGTAAAATTGGCGAGATTTTTATCAGGTTTCTTGGAAGAACAAGGCATGATATCAGTTTCTATGAACATGTTAACACTCTATTAAATTACACCGAGTTGATGAACTTATGTTCAATCAGGCTGTATTGCTGTAAACGACGCTACCAATTTCCAGAATTGATGTCGATTCGTTCTTTGATGACTCTCTCTAATGAAGAGATTATCTCTCTTATCATACTCGGATAACCACGTCATGTGCCCATCTAAGCATCCATAATTTTAACCAGCTACATTATTGCTTGGTGGTAATTATCTTTTCTTTACTGTAATGGAGTGAAATGAGCCGCTGTTCTCTTATACATCAGTGAAATGTCAAAATAAGCTCTTTTGAGTAAAAAGTTGCTTTTTGTATTCAGTTCATCTTTTATTTCTTTTTTAAACCGACGGTTTGGTACCCCCCGTTAAAATAAGGATAGAAATGACTGTCTTTCTTGAAATTGCGAAGCTATTGGACGAAATGATATCAAACTTATGTGGTACGATCGGTAATACGGGATGTCACGCAGTTAGTTTATCGCGCTGGCTGGATCATGTCGTCCGTAAAGCTGATGAATTTGGGCGAAAGTCTGAAGGTTGTCCTGTGTGATCCAGGAAAATGGACACATACATTATGACGATTAAAGGAAAACTGGGTTAGTTTGGGGAAATGGACATGTGACAGAACGATTGGTGCAAGAATTTTTTGTTGTGCGAAAACTTGGTTCGTACAGGTAAATGAAAGACTTTAGACAAATATAATTGAGGTGAATACGTAAACGAAAACCCGATTTCAATAAAAGCAGCTTCATTCAGTTATCATCATTAGGACGCGATTGATTCAGTATATGAAATCGAGTCAATTCCAGTATATTCATAAATGACAGAACGAATAGTTCATGTGAATGTAATAGTGAAAACAAAAGCTGATAATTAATTTCTGTAGCCGACAGTTGTTATCTGTTTACATTTCAGAAGCTCAGAGTTTTATAATGGAATGTTTAAAGCAATGAATTACTACAAGAATACTACATGCTTGTAGTAATTCAGTATTCTGCCGTTGCTTTTAAATATATATATTTTATCATTTAGCACACAAAGGAGCTTTATAACCGGATGAGCATCAGGTCGTAAGTGGCTTGCATCTCGAAAGAACTTTCCAGAAGGAAGAACGGTAATGGACGGGCCGCCATGATGTTATTGGCCACAGTAATTACATAACAGAATTTTTCAGAAGTTGATTATATACCTTAAACAAGCGATTGTTTAGCGTCAAAGGTGTTTTAGTTTGAAGTTTTAGTTATGCGTTGTATCATTAATATTTCTGAAGTAGTGTCTCTGTTAGTATAAAGTTGAGAGAAATTTTTTGCATCACTTCTACTGCTCTCTCTCTCTCTCTCTCTCTCTCTCTCTCTCTCTCTCTCTCTCTCTCTCTCTTTCACGTATTAAGTGATGGTACTCCTTATGTTGTGACCCCTTTTCACCCTGTTGTCACTGCACGTAAGATCCTGCTTCTTGTTGTTTTTATAATCGAAAACCTCAGATTTGAATTATAAAGTTTTAATATTCATTGTTGTGTATAACTCTTATACATATGATTTTTCTTATATATATAATCTGTATGTATGCGTGCACGTGTATACAGTACATGTCCACGTAGAGCAAATATATACATCTGTGTTTGTTCTTTGTTTACAGTAATACAAATCAATGTATACATGTATATTCATACATACAGTCATGAACGCATTCAGTGACTCCGTAGAACTTAAATCTAATTCACATTTTACAAGTACACCCTGTTTTATTGGTTCATATAATAAAGCATACGCAATACAGGCGTTATTTGACATACGAACGACGCCAGAATGGAATTCCTTTCCTCTTTCGACGTTGTAAAGTTTCAGCTATTACTCGCTTGGTTATTCTTCATAAAACATGTGAAATAGATGCTATTATGAGCATATACTTAACCGAGAATTGTTGTCAAAACTCTAAACACTCATTAAATGAAAGTGTACAGTGTTAATTTTTTTGAAAACTTACAAAAATCCCAAATTAAGATGTCATATGTTGATGCCTTGGAAATTCGTACAAAAGTTTCAAAACATGAAAATATGAAGGATGATTTCTAGTAAATTTTAAAAGGATTACAAAATGTTCATGTGAGAGTATTCGTTCCCTGGAAATTCTTAGCCTCAACACCGTTAAAACAATTGAATAAGAACCGTACAGATTTAATTATTACACAGGAATTCAAGGCTAAAGAAATCGTGAGCTTTACGCATGAAGAAAGCCCAATTTCCCTGGAAATGCAAAAAATGGAAATCAGAATCATATCGTTAAAGAGATCGATAAACTTTCTGAGTAAAGTATTTAGGAACTTTGATCAGAAAATAGCCAGGTCTTCGGACATAGAAATGTTGAGAACATCAGGAATTTTTGAATGATATTTACAAAAAAGTTTGCGTAAATAGGACTCATTTGTCCTCCTCTCGGATGGACCGGAGAATAGCCTGATTTTCTCTCTTTTTTGAGAGAATTGTTGACGCGAAGTATGTTGCCGACAGCATTATGCTTTTAGCACAGGAAAATTCTAAGGGAAAATAATTCGCTTCTAAAGGCTCCTACCACCTTCCTTTTTTTTTCTTTCTCTCTCTCTCTCTCTCTCTCTCTCTCTCTCTCTCTCTCTCTCTCTCTCTCTCTCTTTGTCTCTCTTTGACTGTCATTTTACGCGAGATGAAAGATCATCTCGCATCAAAGGGAAATCTTCGGATGACCAGTTTTGGATCATTAATTGATTAGAAATTTGATATTGCTAATTTATTTTACGCTTAATTTTTCTTTTATAGAGAAGTGAGGTTTACTAACATATAAGTTTTGTTGTGTTGACAGATTCGATGGACATCAATATTCGAGTTGGATTTTGGCAGCCTCACCATTTGCCTCGAAAAAAACGAACTCGGACAAATGCAAAGGTATGTTTTATTTGTTGTTCTAACCCAAAAAGTAGAGTTATTGAATTACTGAATTATTTTTTAGAAACTTTGAATAGTTTTATTGGCCAGATAGCTTACAAGCCAATCCCATCTGCACGACAGTAAATTTATAAGGCGGCTTTTCTGTGGGTTTCGTAATTTAAGACGCGGCATCTTAGTGAAAATATGCAACGTATGCAGAGTTTGCTCGCTTAGGAATAGTGGCACAGAGTGGCATAAGCTGTTCAGTGTTCAGACAGATGGCTGTTGAAGTTTATTTACTTGCGAGCGCTGGAACCCGGCGCTACTGTCTCCCCTACCTATCCCGCGCCCACCCGTGGCGGACAAACAGGTTTGCAGGAGGAGGGTGGATGTCTCCCCTACCCCCCCATTCCTCTACCTACTCGGCCAAAGCGGTTTGCAGGTGGTGGGTGGCTGTGTCATGTCTCCGGGGAGGTAAAACAAAATCCACTCGGATTTTATTATTATAGATGAAAAGTTAAGTAATGGAAATGGATAACCAAGTCTCACTTAGTCGACTACTTAAGAAACGCATAAATAATCCTGTTCCTCATTTGCCTAACTCTTACCGGCTCACATTTTAGTTCGTTATGTAATGAACTCCAGGAGACAAGCGATAAACAGGAAGACTAACGTAGTATTTTGCACTTTGCTTAATAGGGTTTTATAACTTGTTCTCATAATGGCGTACGGCTTTGAAAGTTTTCAACGGGGGGTTAAGCATTGAAAGAAACTCAGGATAATGATATATATAGAATATATAGAATTGAAATAGGTTTAATGTTATCGATCGTTGTAAATATAAAAGCGAAATTTCACTTGACGTATTTCGATAACAAAAAAGAATGACGGTGCAAAAGCGAGGAAATGAAAATAAAAAAAAATACGCAGATTAGAGAAAGAAACTTTCTATATGATTTGATAGCACTGAACAGCGGTATTTATTAGGAGACACAACTGAACGAACTTTTGCGATGGAAATCGAGAAAACATAACGAAAGTATTCGTAACTGTACCAGTCATTCTTACACGCTTTTTAATATTTCAAAAGAGAGGAAAATATCACTGGGCGCAGCTGTGAGCGTATGAAAGTAACTATTAAGAATTTTTATGCGTCCAGTTTCTGCCGATGTATTTTAACTGCGTGATGTCTTGCTTGCTTATGTAGGTGTTTAATGTCTGTGTTTTGAGTGTCTTATGTCTGTGTTTATAATGAGCATCTACAGTGATATCTGGGTAAGGAGTCTTATGTCTGTGTTTATAATGAGCGTCTAATATCTGGGTCAGTAGTCTTCTGTCTGTTTATAATGAGCGTCTAATATCTGGGTAAGCAGTCTTATGTCTATGTTTATAATGAGCGTCTAATATCTGGGTAAGTAGTCTTCTGTCTGTTTATAATGAGCGTCTAATTTATGGGTAAGTAGTCTTATGTATGTTTATAATGAGCGTCTAATATCTGGGTCAGTAGTCTTCTGTCTGTTTATAATGAGCGTCTAATTTATGGGTAAGTAGTCTTATGTCTATGTTTATAATGAGCGTCTAATATCTGGGTAAGTAGTCTTCTGTCTGTTTATAATGAGCGTCTGATATCTGGGTAAGCAGTCGTATGTCTTCTATGTTTATAATGAGCGTCTAATATCTGGGTAAGTAGTCTTATGTCTCTGTTTATAACGAGCGTCTAATATATTGGTAAGTATGGGCGTGCCTGCGTATGAATGTGAAAGCCTAATCTACGCCTGTCTGTCAAATCTCATGAATATAGAAAGGGCGCTTGGCGTCACTTGGGTGAGCAATTGAATCCATCACGGCAAAACAAACTTAAAGAAACCCCCCTCCCCCCACAGAGATTTCGTTCAGTTAACGGAAGTCTTTGCCGAGATACAAAGGGATCGTAATCGGGAGACGAGGGTAGTCCGGTTACAATCGGACGCTTGATCATTTTCCAAACTTCAGAGACTGCGCTAATCGAAAATGGATGATATAACTCAAGACGGTAATTAGTAATTAGAACTCCAGTTCGGATTAGTTTTGGTTCGGCTGCCATCATTGCCGCTGATAACCCAACTTTGGCTGTAACTAATTTTTCCCGCGTCCCTTTTGCTTTATACTTCGTCTTCAAGTGATTCGTTCTCTTTCGAAGCGTTTCACGAATTGAAGCGTGTTTCAGTTTTGAACGGATGTTTCTTGAAACCATCTAAACAAGTGTTGAAGCGAAACGGCGTTTACTGTTTACAATTTTTCTTTTCACATTTGCCAGATTACAGTAAGTTAAACTTTATAGATTACGTTTGTAAAGTATTTTTATAACTTTCAATTTTCTTTTAAGGGGAAAACTTTCAGATTTATATAATGGATACTTCTTGAAATCTTCTAAACAAGTGTTGAAGCGAAACGGTGCTTACTGTTTACAATTTTTCCATTTATATTTGCCAGATTACAGTAAGTTAAACTTTATAGATTACATTTATAAAGTATTTTTATCACTTTCTTTATTATGGGAAAAAATTTCCAAATTGATATATGATATTCACATACAACTATGTTTACTGTTTACAATTTTTCCATTTACATTTGCCAGATTACAGCATAAATTACATTGATAAAGTATTTTTATCACTTTCAATTTTCTTTTAAGGGGAAAAATGTTCAAATTGACATATGATTTTCACATATCTTCTGGGTATTTGAGGGCGAATTCTCTCTAGCACAAAAAAAAAAAAAAATATACAGGAACATAAAGAAAAACGCTGAGTCATAAAAGAATACCTCCTTGTAATTTTCCCTTCCATCTCAGAAACTACCACCACTGGGACACTTTATATATATAAAAGGTACGCTTTTGAGCAGAGAGTTTCTTTCCTTATTTCTCTTTTTTTATTCAATTTTTGTTTTCCTGTCCTTTCAACATTTCCTCACTAAGTAACCCTCCCGTGACGTCATTACGAGTTTCATAAGGTGTGTTTGTATTCTGTAATGTTTCTCGGTTCATTTCCAAGTCTCACCTCTCTCTGGGCAATCTACAGAACTACTGGTAATGTTTCCTTAACTAGGCAGGCCGTGGCTGGCGGTCTTGAAATAAGCGACACTAGGAAACACCACGCATTTTCCATTCCTTATCAGATACTCAGTTAATATTTTTCTCAGTTTATCTTTTATTAAGATACGTAAGCTCGTTATGATTCGTTAGGCGAAAAATTTTCGAGTACACTTCATATAGCCGTAGGTTAAATATTACCAAATTAGGGAAATTTCCCTAATTTCTGTTGTCTCGTTTTAGTACACTTCTGAATAACTTGCTGAGTGTCTTGTTCTTTGAGATAAGCTTGCTAGTAGCTTCATACAGATGAATCACAAAGATTTTTCTAGATTCTTCTCTTTTTCCACGTCGAGAGTCAGAGGCAAAATTTCAGCTCCATGAAATTGTATGCTCTTTGGTGCTACTGTTTCAACACTCTTTATTTTAAAGTCACATACAAGTTCATAAGTTTACATTAGAGAGCAACATTGTGTAGGAATACTACAGTAACTTCGTTACACTTAAATGGACCGTCGCCCAAACTGTTGTGTTTACGTTTTGTTCACGTTATATTAATTTCAAGGCGTTCACCCGGTTTCTCTTCAAACCACCCTTGCGAATGGCCTCGTCGCAGAAAAAAAAAAGAGAAAAACATCAAGCTCCTGGGATACATACAAACAACATCAAAAGAACTCAGTTTTTATGCTGAAACATACACAACGAGATCAGTTTTTACTGTGAGTGTTTCTTCAAGTAATTTCCTGATTGTTTTAAAATACCGGAGCTTTCAGGCGTCTCTCTCGTTTTCAGTTTATTGGCCTCCTTGGCGATCCTGGTCACTTTTATATGGAGAACTGCCATTCACAAACTTGTATTTTGTAAAATATAAGCCTCTACTACTCTCCCAAGTTCATTATATAGACGTAGGCCATCGTGAAGCAGATGAGGGTCCACTGGTAAATGCTGATCTCCAACCGTGGTCCTGTGAAATAAGAGACAAAAGGAAATTAGTTATGTTTGAAAACACTGCTGTGTGAAAATGGGGTTTAATAAATGTTTGACTGCATTTGGAAAGTGAAGGACGCACAGGAATTCACTTTAAAATTCGAGGCTAGTCCTTTCCTTATTCGGTTCAGTTCAGGGAATCCCAAATGTAATGGAATTGTTCGAAATCCATTTTGTCTGTCTCATGAGATCATAAAACTTTGTGTGCTGAGGCTCAAGCACACAATGCATTATATTTGGCAGTGAGCATAGCTTCCTGCTTCTTACTACAGCTTCGTGCGTGTTTATTTTTCACGTAATCGTTATGCAACAAAGAAAGGTATTTGATGTTAGTTTTGATTTGGTAACTTAGAGAAAATGTTCCGCTAAGTTTCGACGCTGACGCCCTTCTGGAACGTTATTCCAGTAAGTTTCTGCATTGAATACCTCCTGAAATGAAAGTTTCTTATTTGAATAACTCCTGAAATGAAAGTTTTTCATTGAATAACTCCTGAAATGAAAGTTTGTCATTGAATAACTCCTGAAATGAAGTACAGTACCGATTATTAAGCAGAATTATATAGCTAGTGAGTAATTTATAGTTTTATTGAAATAATTATTTACAAAACGTCACTGTGGCCAAAAATTTACGAAAATACATGGAACTCAAAAAAAGGGAAGAAAAGAAAAAGAGGCTATAAGCACTTCTGATTTTAATATGACGTCACAATTTTAAAGCACTGGTAATCATAGGTGACATGAACACATATATATTACAGTCAGAAGGGTGCTCAGAAAATCGCTAAATAAGGCAGCTAACTCTGTAACGGGTATGCCAGTGTTTTAATAGGTTTAATTTTACTAAAGGCTATCAAAAGTAATTTCAACCTACATTTTGTTCAATAAAAACGGTGAGGACAATCAGTTACTTATTTAGCAAAGTCTGAATTATTTTTTATGATAAAGAAGGCAGTGACTTCGTATATAAATTAAACGCAATACTGAATTGAATATGCAAGCCTCTTGATTCCAGACTGTTTTCATGCCCTTTCAGATAAGTGGTGAAGGTTCTACATCGTCGCCAAAAGCACCTTTTATTTTTTTCTGGTAACGTCTTTTTAAAAGCAATCATTTCTTAGATACGTCAAATTACTGTCCTCTTTGTAGCTACATGGGAGAGACAGATGTGAGTTTTTCATTGGTCCTTGTTTCCTTGCAAGTTTCTTGACGTATCTTCCAGAAAGTTGTGAGTTTTTCGTTGGTCCTTCTTGTTTCCTTGCAAGTTTCTTGACGTATCTTCCAGACAGTTGTGAGTTTTTCATTGGTCCTTCTTGTTTCCTTGCAAGTTTCTTGACGTGTCTTCCAGACAGTTGTGAGTTGTTCATTGGTCCGTCTTGTTTCCTTGCAAGTTTCTTGACGTGTCTTCCAGACAGTTGTGAGTTGTTCATTGGTCCGTCTTGTTTCCTTGCAAGTTTCTTGACGTATCCTCCAGACAGTTGTGAGTTTTTCATTGGTCCTTCTTGTTTCCTTGCAAGTTTCTTGACGTATCCTCCAGACAGTTGTGAGTTTTTCATTGGTCCTTCTTGTTTCCCTGCAAGTTTCTTGACGTATCTTCCAGACAGTTGTGAGTTTTTCATTGGTCCTTCTTGTTTCCTTGCAAGTTTCTTGACGTATCCTCCAGACAGTTGTGAGTTTTTCATTGGTCCTTCTTGTTTCCTTGCAAGTTTCTTGACGTATCTTCCAGACAATTGTGAGTTTTTCATTGGTCCTTCTCGTTTCCTTGCAAGTTTCTTGACGTATCCCCCAGACAGTTGTGAGTTTTTCATTGGTCCTTCTTGTTTCCTTGCAAGTTTCTTGACGTATCTTCCAGACAGTTGTGAGTTTTTCATTGGTCCTTCTTGTTTCCTTGCAAGTTTCTTGACGTATCCTCCAGACAGTTGTGAGTTTTTCATTGGTCCTTCTTGTTTCCTTGCAAGTTTCTTGACATACCTTCCAGACAATTGTGAGTTTTTCATTGGTCCTTCTTGTTTCTTTTGCAAGTTTCTTGACGTATCCTCCAGACAGTTGTGAGTTTTTCATTGGTCCTTCTTGTTTCCTTGCAAGTTTCTTGACGTATCCCAGACAATTGTGAGTTTTTCATTGGTCCTTCTTGTTTCCTTGCAAGTTTCTTGACGTATCCTCCAGACAGTTGTGAGTTTTTCATTGGTCCTTCTTGTTTCCTTGCAAGTTTCTTGACGTATCCCCCAGACAGTTGTGAGTTTTTCATTGGTCCTTCTTGTTTCCTTGCAAGTTTCTTGACGTATCTTCCAGACAATTGTGAGTTTTTCATTGGTCCGTCTTGTTTCCTTGCAAGTTTCTTGACGTATCCTCCAGACAATTGTGAGTTGTTCATTGGTCCTTCTTGTTTCCTTGCAAGTTTCTTGACGTATCTTCCAGACAGTTGTGAGTTTTTTTCATTGGTCCTTCTTGTTTCCTTGCAAGTTTCTTGACGTATCCCCAGACAGTTGTGAGTTTTTTCATTGGTCCTTCTTGTTTCCTTGCAAGTTTCTTGACGTATCTTCCAGACAATTGTGAGTTTTTCATTGGTCCGTCTTGTTTCCTTGCAAGTTTCTTGACGTATCTTCCAGACAGTTGTGAGTTTTTCATTGGTCCTTCTTGTTTCCTTGCAAGTTTCTTGACGTATCCCCCAGACAGTTGTGAGTTTTTCATTGGTCCTTCTTGTTTCCTTGCAAGTTTCTTGACGTATCTTCCAGACAATTGTGAGTTTTTCATTGGTCCGTCTTGTTTCCTTGCAAGCTTCTTGACGTATCCTCCAGACAATTGTGAGTTGTTCATTGGTCCTTCTTGTTTCCTTGCAAGTTTCTTGACGTATCCCCAGACAGTTGTGAGTTTTTCATTGGTCCTTCTTGTTTCCTTGCAAGCTTCTTGACGTATCCTCCAGACAATTGTGAGTTGTTCATTGGTCCTTCTTGTTTCCTTGCAAGTTTCTTGACGTATCCCCCAGACAGTTGTGAGTTTTTCATTGGTCCTTCTTGTTTCCTTGCAAGCTTCTTGACGTATCCTCCAGACAATTGTGAGTTGTTCATTGGTCCTTCTTGTTTCCTTGCAAGTTTCTTGACGTATCCCCCAGACAGTTGTGAGTTTTTCATTGGTCCTTCTTGTTTCCTTGCAAGTTTCTTGACGTATCTTCCAGACAATTGTGAGTTTTTCATTGGTCCGTCTTGTTTCCTTGCAAGTTTCTTGACGTATCCCCCAGACAGTTGTGAGTTTTTCATTGGTCCTTCTTGTTTCCTTGCAAGTTTCTTGACGTATCTTCCAGACAATTGTGAGTTTTTCATTGGTCCGTCTTGTTTCCTTGCAAGTTTCTTGACGTATCGTCCAGAAAGTTGTGAGTTTTTCATTGGTCCGTCTTGTTTCCTTGCAAGCTTCTTGACGTATCCCCCAGACAGTTGTGAGTTTTTCATTGGTCCTTCTTGTTTCCTTGCAAGTTTCTTGACGTATCGTCCAGAAAGTTGTGAGTTTTTCATTGGTCCGTCTTGTTTCCTTGCAAGTTTCTTGACGTATCCATTTTCTTCAGCAAATCATGACTTCCCTTCCTGGTTTTGTTTATCGGTAAGGGAGTCAATATAAAAAAAAAACCCTTTCTATTCTAACCGCACATTATAGTCTTATGCGCCATACATTAGTCATCGGAGAACGGAATAAAATCCCCTGGGGTTACCCGCGGGCCACAGACCGCAATTTTAATAAATCTCGCCGAAAGTCAGGTAGTATCTTGAGAATTAGTTACGGTAATGTTGGATCGTTTATAAGCTGAAGTCCCGGTGCCAGTCAGCCAATAAATTATCAATTATCCGGGAAAGATATTGGGGGAGGGTAAAAGCCATAGAAGATTTATGATAACAAACGGCCAGTTGAAGCAGCCATTTACAACCCCCGTTCGGAATATAAAAAAAAAGGAAAATCTTCACTAAATTACGGATAAAATACGAATCGCTCTTTATTTCTGGCGATGTGGAATGTGCCAGGAATTGGTCGCATTTTAAAGGGAAGCTGAACATTTCAAATGGAAATGAATGTTCCAGGTTTTTTTTTTTCGGTGTCAGGATGGAGTTTGTTTGAAATACAGTTTTATGTTGCGTTTAATTTATGAAAAGTAAAGTATATGTAATGTTCTTGTTTTGTTGTTTTGCTTACAGATGCGCATTTCATCGAGTTCGTGAGAAGTTGAATGTTTAGTTTGACGGGTTTGTAGTTCGTCAGATTGTAATTATATATATATATATATATATATATATATATATATATATATATATATATATATATACATATACATATACATTATATATATATATATATATATATATATATATATATATATATATATATATATATATATATATATATATATATATATATATATATATATATATATATATATAATCCCCATGCACGCTTTTTTTTCCCTTTATATGGGCTGGGTTGATTGCGATGGTAATAACTTTATTTTCCAGGTATATATAAATATTTTATATATATAAAAATAAAATTACAGGTGACACGACATTTGGTGGGGGTGCGATCGAAAATTTCCCCGACAAGTTTTCTAGCCATTGTCTTGTACACATTCAGAAGCGACAAATTCTGCTTCAATCTCGATTTTGTTTCATAAACAGAAATCCCTTTGCTGTGATGCATAAGGTCTTCTAAAAAGATGTCTTAAGAAAGAAGAGCTAGGTGAATAAAGATTTGAATTCAGTACTTGTTAACATCATGGATTGAGAATGTGTGTCTGATCAAGAAATGATAAAGCATTGACCTGTTATGCAGTTTACATTTCCGTAAAATTGTCTGTGAGATGGGGTAAAAGGCCATTTATCTGATGTTGCAAAAGCTTTGAAATTAGAATATGCAGTGGATGATTTGATCTGAGCATTCTTATATATTTAATTCTGCATGATAATGTACAAAAAGGTGGTATTGTCTCCATTTGGCTCCGGTGTGAAACATTGGCTTAAAAAGACTGTGCGGCAACTGCATGCAATATTGGAACAGAATCAGGGTGATGCGGAAAGCATCTGTTATAAACCTTGCTTAAAGTATTTGTAATGAAGATCAATAAGTACAAGGAAACAGTGTTGCCAAAAATTACTTTTAACTAAAAACACCAGGAGAAATGCCATTGCAAACATGGAATCCTTTCTTTTGGATTAATGATATGAATTCTGAGAAGACTAAGTTCGGCATGATAGAATATTCTGTGAATGAGCACAACCAAAAAATTAAAAAATCTTAAGATTTACTCATTTTGTACCGTTTGGATGTACGAGTAAGGGTAGCTGAGAAACCGTATGTTTTTGACAGTTCAGTAGGACATCAAAGGCACAGAATGACGCATGGGAGCATCGAGAGATTTTAGCTTTACCTGAAGAGGGTAAGATCTGGAACATTTCCAGCACAGGAGAAATGGCAGTTTGATTGGCAGAATTCTCGAGCGGGAGGAGCAGGCAACAAACCTATTACATGTCGTTTCTTACTGCAGTTACACCATATTTCTCCAATATGATAGATTGGATGACTCCAGGCAGAATTTCCCCGTAGGGGGGTAGTGCCGTCAGGGCACTGAACGCGGTGCACTGTAGGCGTTACTTAAGGTTCTCTGCGGCATCCCTTCGGCCCCTAGCTGCAACCCCTTTCATTCCTTTTACTGTACCTCCTTTCATATTCTCTTTCTTTCAGCTTTTCACCCTCTCCTAACAATTGTTACACAGTGCAACTGCAAGGTTTTCCTCCTGTTACGCATTTAGAACTATTTTATTCCAAAGATATTAATGCAAGGCAAAAAAATCTGTTGCAGCCATTGCAGTCAACATATTCGCAAGACAGGTAGCTCAAAGGGACAGGATATAAACGAGAACTGTCGCTCAAGAATGACGAGAATACTGACAAAAATCAAAGAAAATAGCGCCAACTAAAAATATGCATCGATGAATACAAGTTGGAAGAGCGGAGATTTCAAGTGAAAAATTCTTTTGCGTGGCGAACTCAGTAAGAGAGGGTTATGAAAAGCGCATGTATCTACTTTTGACTTTCTGACGAAGGCGTCGACGAACTTTCATGTTCATTGCCATTATAAGGTCAGGGTCCTCTCTGACTAAATGGCCATAATTAGAATGTGACTTCGTTTGTCCTTATTATCAGGACTCATTTACTCGACTCCTAGGCATTCACGCGCATTAAATATTCTGTATAAAATTTGGTTGGCAGCGATCCACAAACTTTATCCGTAACTTGTATGTGAGTTTTCTCTCTTGTAGAGTCTTGTGGCCCTCGAGGTCACACTTGTCGTTTGTCAAGGGCAGCAAGGCTAAGAGACTTTCGTAACTCCTTGATAACTGTAACCTTGTTATGTCTTTGGTTCGAGTTGTCGTCGTTTGAGGTTAGCTGGAGTTATCTTTCCCTTAAGTTTTTTTTATATGTTTCTGTTGTTTTCTTTCGCGCCAGAATGCCTTATTTTCGTTTTAGGATACAAGTCTTTTTAGAGGTTAATTGGTTTTAAGATTTATGAGAAGTGCAGGATTACCAGAACAGCCAGTGCTCAAGAATGTCAGCCTGACCATGTGTCAAATTGCGAATTTTGCAAATCTCTTGAATCAGCGAAATTTGACCTTAGTTTTAAGCAGATGATGAAAAGAAAATTTTATTTTGGATTAGTGGCTGTAAGACCAAGAAACCTGGAGCGGTTGTCACAGTGCTACAGATATTATCAATCACATATTTAGGGCAGTGTCCAGAGGTTATTACAGATTTCAATTTTTCACATGATCGTTCCATCGCAGATACTTGGTTTACAAGTTTTCATAATTAAAATCATGCTTCTATGTTTGCTAGTTTCCTTTATCACCTTCACCCTAACACAAAAGGGTAATTGCACCTCTCACCCATGCCTTATGAACCTCTTATACATCCAGACCAATTTTACTCATTTTAGTTACCAATTTAATCACAAGTTTGCCACCTTACCGTTAGAGATCACTTGTAATACCATCAGTACGTGTTTTTTCTTGAACATCTTAGTTATCTTCCTACAATAATATCCTCCTTAAACATTTTCAAATTTACACTAGCCCCTCCATCTCTGATGTCATTCACCTCTGCCACTCTTTTGTCCTCCAGATTCAGCAAGTCTTGAAAGTACTCACTCCATCGACCCGGGACTGCATTCACTTCAAACAGAGTCTCTTCATTTACATCCTTTTCCTGAAGTTCAGTTGCTCGTTAACCTTCCTCTCTGCATTTACTTCCCCGTATAAATCCTCATTTCCTTCACTCCCTCATATTGTGTTTATTACAGTAGTTGCTAGTTTTTTTCATACCAATTTTTCTCCAGCATCTTATCTGTGTACCTGTATACCGGCACTTGATCTTCCCTTATGTCAGTATAGTCCACAGGAGAATTTCACCTTGAGTAATGTCTTTCCCTCACTAAACTTGTCATTTTCTCTTCGAACCACTTATTATTTATATTCTCTTAACCTACCCCTTTATAGCCACAAACCCTCCTTCCCTTGCTGACTTATGACATCATCAAGGAATTTTACAAAATCATCAGCCACTCCTTTCTATTTCCGGGTCTTAACCTAGCTAGCTCGTGTGTGGCATATAAACACACTTGTTTTGATTCAGTTTACCGCCACATTTTCGTCCCTTTACCTTCCAACTGAGGATTATGTTTATCACAACTCCTGGTTTTATCTATTCTCTGATTCGTCTCGCGTTTGGACGTCCGTCCACTTAACATCGGCCGCGAACGCGTATCATCTTCGACATTCCAACTGACTTCTGTAGCCAAACCATGTGGCATTTTCCACAATGCCCTCTTATTAGTCTCCGTTTTGGGTTATATAGTTTTCTTGCCTCTTATTTAGCCTGAATGGTTTCACTTAGGATAACGACGTGATCGACCTTGGGGTGGAAGGACGCTTCTCCTCTCCTGTTCGTAATGTGTCGCGTAGAAAGGATTTTGCTTTTATGTTTACAAAGGAGGTAGCAATTTCGCTTGATGAATGACTGGGAATTTATGCTCATGATCGTGTTTTTTTTTTTTTTTTTTTTGAGGGGTACACAGGATGGGGAAGAAAATGTGGTGAGTGAAATTCGATGGAGAGAGAGAGAGAGAGAGAGAGAGAGAGAGAGAGAGAGAGAGAGAGAGAGAGAGATGGATGGATGGAGAATTTGTCAGGAGGGGGAATGATATTTTTATGAATTCGACGGGGGCGAATATGTTTATGTTTATTATAAAAATATATATATTTTAGTGTCTATAAGTAGTTTGTCTTAGCAGGTATATATAATATATATATGTGTATTATATATATATATACATACATACAAACATATGTCCGGAACGAACGGAAAGAATTAAGATCATATATTTTTATCATTTTGTGCCAAATTGAAAAGTTCGGTAGGGTACGAGCTACCTATTAATACAGGGCGTAAAATGCGTGTTTGGAATTATCCGCCATAAGCAGAACACGAGTCCGCTTTTAAATCTTCACTGGGAAATACTTTTACCACGGCCATGAAAGAAGCTCGAAATCTCTATCTTCAATATAAATCTTTAACATGGTGAGCTCAGCAGTGTTTGAAAGAGTGAGAAGTGCCGCATATACCTTTGCCAGAGTAATTTTGTACGATGTGAAAAGACAAATTCGTAAATCTATAAAAGCCTAAAAACACTTGTTCTTCATATTGCCAGTTTCATTTTTTCATTGTCGAAAGAAATTTGTGTGTGTGTGTGTGTAAGAAAAATTCGTAAATCTATAAAAAGCCTAAAAACACTTGTTCTTCATATTGCCAGTTTTATTTATTCATTGTCGAAAGAAGCTGGTGTGTTTGTGTGTGTGTGTGTACGTATGTGTGTGTATGTGTCCGGACATCGGTTAGCATTGGGTTGAATTGTTTTTACGTAATTTCTCAAAATTATTTATTATATTTTCTGAATAAAAAGACTGGTAACAACTCTCATAGTACGTTTTGTAAACAGATAGATATCCAAAGTCTGTATTACATAAAGTGGTACTCAAAAAAATACCAGTTTAACTAAATAACAAAAAAGAAAAAAAATATTTACCTTGATTTTTGTAGTACTTCTGAATGGGTCCGGCTCTTTTGTAGCCCGGCCCCGTGAGCAGGATGTAGGCGGACTGTTCGTAAATGGGCGAGATTTCGGCTATGCAAGTCAGTCGCAGCTGGAAGTCGCGGAAGTGGTCTGGCGTGAGTCGTATCCTCAGCTCGGAAGTCAAGGAGATGAGTCTGGACTTCGTCTCGTTCTCCGAGATGATGTTGCTGTAGGCTTCCGGTATCTGTCGGGGGATTGGGAGGGGGTTTGTTCAGGACGGTAGTGGCTTCGCTTAAGTCATATATTTTCACGTCCGTTTCTGTCGGTCGTGTGATTTATTCGCACTGATATTTTGTGACAGTTGTGTTGTATTGGAGAAGCAAATCCACAGTCATCTTGTATATGTAAATGTATTTAAAGAATATCTGCTTCCCATAAAAGCATATTTAAAGATAAATCAGTATAGATAGCTTTTGTATTGGAGAAGCAAATCCACAGTCATCTTGTATATGTAAATATATTTAAAGAATGTCTGCTTCCCATAAAAGCATATTTAAAGATAAATCAGTATAGATAGCTTTCGGGAACTTGTTCGGTTCCCCTTTTCAATAGATGGAAAAGGGGAACCGAATAAGTTCCCGAAAGCTATCTATACCGATTTATCTTTAAATGTATGTACAGTACATATACATAACTGTGGATTTAATTCTCCATTTTAAGACTCATGCTACTGTGAGTATTTTTTAACGTTTGTATTATTAAGTTTACTTTTATGGGAAGCAGATTTTCACATATAGATAAACCTTGTCAAAAGGGAATTGAAATTTATTTAAATATATGGATATATGGATCGATATTTGTATTATTAGATATACTTTTATGGGAAGCAGATTTTCAGGTATAAATAAGCCTTGTCAAAAGGGAATTGAAATTTATTTAAATATATGGAACGATGTAGAGATTTTAAGGCATTAACTGAAGAGAATTTAGTCATTTATATTATTAAATATACTGTCAGGAGAAGTAGATTTTCAACAAAAGATAGATATAAGCCTTATCAAAAGAGCATTGAAATGTATTTGAATATATGGAACGCTGTTGTGATTTCAAAGCATAAACTGATAAAAGAGTGAAGATTTTGTAGTCTTTGGAGCTTTGAATATTCTTTGAAAGGGAATGGACTCGAAGTAAAGATTACAGTGGGAGATTTGGGGGCTGGGAATTCATTTGGTCCTGTTATAAGAGTTAAATAGGTTTTTAACTATATACATTTATGCTTATAGCTTTTTAGTCAGTCATAGTGATCTATGGTATGAGAACTTTGAAAATTAGAGGCTCGTGTAATATATATTTATATATTTAATATATATATATATATATATATATATATATATATATATATATATATATATATATATATATATGTGTGTGTGTGTGTGTGTGTGTGTGTGTGTGTGTGTCTGTGTAGAAGAATGCTGCTACTATAATGCTTTATTTTCCATGTTATTATTTGCTTCGTCTTACTTGAGGGGGTGGGGTGGGGTTTGGTAACCGTTCTTTTAAGAATTCGCACATAACTGAACATGCAAAAGAATACAGATATCAGCACACTTGTGTAATAATGTCTGGCCACTAAGACACATAAACTGACATGCCTAGATAAGCACAACCTTAATTCATAAACTATAAGAATTACCGAAGTGAATCGTCGAATGAGCGAATACATATTTCTCGCTCCTGAGGGCGTGTAATGGAGATTCCTCACGTCTAATGGATTTTCATGATACCCCATTAGCGCCATTAGGAATCCACGGAAGCGTCAAATGACGCATGTATGCATCAGACTTCAGACTTATTGAATGCACCGGGAGGAGTTCTCATTTTGTGCCTAATGTGATTGAAGAGTATCTTATCCCGTTCGCCATTCTTTGCCAAAGCAGCGATATTACTTCGTTACGAAATCAATTATCGTCCAATCATCCAATTATCGTCTTTTGTTAGCGTTCATTCTCGTTATTTCGTCCTGCATTTGTGGTTTGTTGGATGTAGCAGTTTCTGTCGGTTTTGAATGTTCATTTGATTCATTTGCATATTAATTGTATGTGGTTTTAAGGTATGTATTCACACACAAACACTCACTATAAACAGCATGGATTCTTGCAGGAGCAGAGATGCAATCAGTAACACCGTGAGTGATATTCATTTTTGTTGTGTAATATGTTTCTCTTGTTAACACACGAAACATCCCCTCACACACACACACATACAAAATTGCTCTAAAGACGAGAAAGATATAAAAGCTGATTAACCCGAGTTTAAAAAGTAGAGATAGGGAATCTAAGGTATATCTTATTGTCGGAGGATATTTCAATGAGCATCAATATTGCCTAACGTTCACCGAGCTCCCGAACTGAAGATCTCGCGGAAAAGTTTTATTGCCGTTTAAGTTCTTCAATTTTGGTCTGAGTTTAATGACTCTCGGGTCATTTCCTAAAGGAATTTTAAAGGGGTTTAACATTCCTGAGTAATTTATCCAGTTGGAATAGATTTCTTTTTTTCTTTCACTTTCAGGGAATTAAGTGTAATACGAAAAATGTTACGATATATAAAATGAAAAATCAAAATTTCGTGCATAATTGTTTCCCTGAACTTCTAAAATTTAGAATTTTTCGGTTTTATTTGAGTCTTATTTGAATGAAATGCATTTATTGCGACAGATGTCACTCTTTCTCTTGAATCCGGTTTTATCATAGCGAGGTATTCATCCTCTTAACTATCGGCTAACTGATAAACAATCACTGGGTAATGATACTTTGTGCTTACTTAAAAAAGATAGAAGGGTAAACGAATTGGATATATCCCTTCTTTCCGTATTTTTTTATCCCTTTCCTGGTGTTAATTTACATTTTGTCCTTTCTCAGCTGGTATATTTAACTTTAGTACGCATGTCTCTGCTCACATTTCTCTGTGTATTAGTGTATTAGTGTCTTTTGACCTGTGTGTATATCTTTTCATGTTTCTGCTTACATTTTCTGTCTTACATTTTCACTTCGTACATTTGTATTTTTTCCTTCATGTGCATATCTTGTTCCCTTTACGTACCTCTTGTTGTGGGGGCTGAATAGCCCTGCTGGTCCCCGTGCCCCTCCTGTGGTCTAAAACTCATAATCCTTCCCAATAACCTTTTTCCATCGAATACGTACTCCATTGGTTCTTGCGTCTTCTCAGTAATTCACCCTTTTGTCCCTGTGTTCATTCTTAATTACCTCTTACTTTTCCTTCTTACGTACCTTTTACTTTTCCTTCTTACGTACCTTTTACTTTTCCTTCTTACGTACCTTTTACTTTTCCTTCTTACGTACCTTTTACTTTTCCTTCTTACGTACCTTTTACTTTTCCTTCTTACTTACCTTTTACTTTTCCTTCTTACGTACCTTTTACTTTTCCTTCTTACGTACCTTTTACTTACCATCCGGTTCCGTTTTTCTTGATGTACTCACACCTTCTTATCCCTTTTACTTTTCCTTCTTACGTACCTCATTGTTCCTTTTCCATTCTGTTTTCTTACCCACCTTGACGCCTTTTACTCCGTTGTATACGTACATTTTTATCCATTTTTCCTATGAATACGTACCTGTCCTCATTGTTCCTTTTCCATCCACCATCCGTTGTATTCGTTTTTCCATTTTCCTATGAATACGTACCTGTCTGTTCCTTTATCCACGTTCCTCATTTGGAGGGTGGATACCGTTCTCAGCTAGCACTCTGCTGGCCCCGCGTCCGAATCTCCGACCGGCCAATGAAGAATTAGGGAAATTTGTTTCTGGTGATAGAAATTCATTTCTCGCTATAATGTGGTTCGGATTCCACAGTAAGCTAAGTAACCAATTGGTTCTTAGCCACGTAAAATAAATCTAATCGTTCGGGCCAGCCCTCTCTAGGAGAGCTGTTAATCAGCTCAGTGGTCTGGTTAAACTAAGGTATACTTGTTCCTTTATCCACAATGTTCGTGCTTCCTCATCCCCTTATCCTCCATACACCTACCGTTTTCCCGTTGATTTGCCAGTGGATGTGTGGAGCTGGTTTGGACCCCGACGTAGTGCAGTTAGCCACCAGAAGGTCTCCGTGATGGTAGTGAATTCGGTCAGCCTGGATGACTGGAACTCGGTCTGGAATATCTGCGAAGAGGGAAGAAGACCCTGTTTAGTGGAGAGAGAGATGATGATGATGGGTTTTTAAAGCTTGGTGATCTCGGGTAGAGAGCACGATGGAGAGGAACGCTGGAGTACTGAAACTAGCTCTGGGAGCCAGAATGCTTGTTCTGGGATACTTTAGGTTAGGTTATGATTGATAACATTTGTACCTATTGATTCCTCAACGTGCCTGATCTTATATTAAAAATCAAGTGATCTTATATAAAAAATCACGTGTGCTGGTGTGAATGAACTGAGATTAATGGCTTTAGTTGCTCTTACTGCACTGAAAAATATTTATCAGCTTATTAGGTTCTCTCTCTCATTTTTGCCTATTTGCCAGCCCTGCAGTCTCTCTGAAACCAGTATCTTGCAGTTTGTTTACCTTTTTGCATTGATGAATGGTTCTGTTTGAAATATGGGGGTAGCAGTAGCTGAAGACTGCCTTTGTTATACAAGTAAGATAAATCTGGGTAGGTATAGTACAAATATTTAGCCAAATTTGGCTGAATATTCGTAGTTAAATGCTGAGATAAGTTTGGTTTCTGACACTCGGTAACACGAACCGTCAAAAAAAGAAAAAAAAATTACTTCATGCAATAATCAATGAGGTAACAATGTCTTGCAAATTGATGAACAGTTCTGAATTTTGTCATCAATGTTTCATGCAGTTTATGTATGAATTCATAAGATACTCGCATACTCATATTCTTTTAATAATCGATAATCGGCTTGTCATATATATATATATATATATATATATATATATATATATATATATCTATATATCTATATATATATATATATATCTATATATATATATATATATATATATATATATATATATATATATATATATATATATATATATATATATATATATATATATATATATATATATATATATATATATATATATATATATATATATATATATATATATATATATATATATATATATATATGCCTATGTGTGTGTGTGTGTGTGGTGTATTTGTTTATGTATACAGAACAGAACTACATTGGCAAGTTGTAATGCCCACTGCACTTCTGAATTAATAAGTAAGCCATGTCCACAATACAATATTTAATAGAGATTGTAGTGGGCTGCTCCTGAGGTAAAGAATGGCTTGCAACTTGCATATCATCGCAGAATCTGCTGTTATATATAATATACAGTATATATATATATAATAATAATAATAATAATAATAATAATAATAATAATAATAATAATAATAATAATAATAATGTTTGTATGTATATTTATTGTAAGAGCCATGTGGGCGTCATAGAACCTTGCCCGAGACAAATTTTAAAGTTAAATCAGGTACTCTTCTCTATGCATATTCTAACACGTATGAATTCACAATCGCCCTCAATAATTCACCAAACATGCTCTGCACATTACGCATTGTTTCCTTGTCGATTCTGCCATAACCTCTGTCTTGGATCACGTATGTTGCAAACGGCGTTAGCCTTTACCCCACAAATTGCTCACAAAACCATTGATAATTAGCCATTTAGTGTGGAATGTATTTCTAGATCAGGCCACCTATTATATGCCTTACTTTTTCAGCATCCAAGGTTACCGAATAACTTGATATTGGTATCATTTTTGTTGTCTTCGTCATTAATTAAAAATACATCGCTTTTCAGATT
>NC_089790.1:1125000-1130000 GCF_040412425.1 Macrobrachium rosenbergii | reverse complement strand
AGAGATGATTTATGAAAGATTGTTATAATGGCTTCAACACCGAAGCATATATAATTATATTTGGTGTGATAATATCATCATCATCATCTTAATTATCAAAAAAATATTAGATATATTACTAAAGATTGAAAAAATCATGGAAAAGTACCCCAAGCCTAATCAGTATAGAAGAGCAATTGGAAATCTTATCATCCAGTCTTGCTCATAATTTATTATAATGTCTCTGCCTCTGCCAGACTAAATGGGGAGTACTTCAGGGTCCCCGTTTAGTCTTCTAATAATTATCCATCTCAGGCACTTTTCACTTTTGTCAAGTTTTGCCATTCTATTCAGGAGCCGTTTCTAATCCATCTCTGGTATCCTTTCAGCTCGGCGCCAATGCGAACTTCATTGAATGGCATAAACACCAGCACTTCTTGTTTGACTGTTTCGCCAAAAATTTAGCAACTCGGAATTTACATGTTTTTGAGATGCCAGGAGTCTTGGAGGTAAGTTATGATTGGATGTTGATAGTAGGAATGGTATTAGAATTTTGATTATAAATATCATACATATAGATACCTGTAGCCGATTTCTTGTGCTGTTTGGCTCTTATTATTATCATTATTGTGATATTAATATGTACATGTACGAAAAAAATAAGCGTCATCATATATATATATATATATATATATATATATATATATATATATATATATATATATATATATATATATAACAAAGAAAAATGTTTCGCCATAAAGCAAAACCACCTGTTGTAGCATGGACTAGAACTTCCGCTCTATTTGGAAACGGAATTAATGTGGAATGCCAGCCAGTTAGAACTGGTACTTTTGCAAAGAAAAAATAGAACTGTTTTGTGTTATCGTCTGGTATTTCACTTGGCACCCACGTCACACAATTTTCCAGATTATTAGTGGGTCAGTGGTTACATAAGATGATATTGTAGGGGTACAGCATAGCCGTCGATATGAAACAGAGATATTGCTGGGTCAGTTAGTCAGACTAAGTGCATTTTTACAAGAAGGCTTGTAAGTAATATCTATGTGATATTGGTATCTATGTTATATAGATTAAATGTTTAATCTATATGTTAACTAGATTGAGTCAGTGGTAATTAACTTTTTAGCTCCTGGTTCCTCTACTCCTTGGAATAGCTTCCGGCTTGTGTAAATGTTTTCATATCCATTACTCTAGAATGAAGGTTAGTAATGAGGTTTTGCTTCTCCATCTAAACTGTATTATCACACCTGATGTTGAATCTGTCTTGGAAACATTCAGCTAGTTTTGTTTCCTTTGTAGTAGAGATGTATCAGCATTCCTGATACATTTGTGTACATACGGCGGATCCAGGGTTTGTTCTTCTTTCCCATACAGGCGTCTGTTTTCAGTGGGATTAGAGGGCCGGTGAGGCATGATGGCAGTTGTTTGAAGAGGTATAACACTTACAACCGTTTGTTTTGTTCCATAATTTCCTGTGCTTTCTCTTGATCATGTGTGTCTGAAGCGTAATAGGTTTCCTTTAAACTTTTCAACGTACAGGAGGTTGAATGTGTTCAGTGTAGTTGATTCAGCGTTTGGGCATCTTCTCCTTACATATAGACCTAACTTCATGCTCTGATGCACGAGTAAATCTTGGCTAAGTCGAGAACTGTTTCATTTGGAATGTTGTCAAGTATTGTGCAGAAGCTTCAGACACATCTGCATGGCCTCAATCACTCATCCAGAAAAATTGTTGCATACTTACCGGATCGTTAATTGTCAATTACCCTGACAAGACATGTTTTGGCACATGTAATCAACTCATTGAGGAAAATTGTTGACACTTGCAATCAGCGTATTGACAGATGTTCTCAAGCAAAAAACGTGTTTTTCCTTTCATCTGATTAAATCGTAATTTCACTGTTTTAGATGCCAGTATTTTTTTTTTCAGAAATTATTGTGCCTAATAGATATTTAATCAGTAAGTTGCCTGGCGTATTTTCGACTGAAATCCGAGATGGAATTTAAGCTTATAATTTTTGGAGATAATGGATTCAAGAAGGCATTCACTAGTTGTGGTTCTAATGATTCATTATGATTTGAGAAATGGACTACACCATTGTTAGAGGCTAACGTTCTTCCATATTGTAGCCCTTATGTCCTATATATTGAAGCATGTCTCGTGGATTTTTTTTCACAATGAAGCTTGGAGAGAAAATTTGTCTTTTTATGAATAACTTAGATGGGAGTTTTTTGTTTACAAAATTTTCAATTCCCTTGATCGTTTTACCGTGTTGAATCTCTTGGTTTCTTTGAATGCTCTCTTCGAAGTGATTTAGAAGGTGGCCATGTCATTACTTTTATACAGAAAAGTAATGACATGATCATATTTTAATTATACTAATTAAAATTATATATTATTTTGGCTGAAATAGGTTTTTTGACCTTCAACTTTTGAAATTCCATTTGGACGACCAAAGTTCGTCAAGAAAAATAAGGCCCAATATCCTTCGAAACGACTGCTGTGCTGTAGAACGCGTAGTATCATAGGCAGCCCATAGAATATTGCGAGTTAATAAAGTTTTCACATATTACGGAGATTAAAAAACTGCCCAATATTGGCGCCCACTGAATATTGTATTATATTCGTCCCGCCACCTGAAAAATTTCTTTTATAACTACTTTCGGGCCCCCCTTGCACAAAAGGTTCTCTCTTAAAATATGTTATAAGCCGGCCTTATAGCTGTTCAGAGGTTGTATATTTTAAACTACATACAACAGCTGGAAGCTTTTTGCGTGGCTGGGTAAAGATTCTCTCTCTCTCTCTCTCTCTCTCTCTCTCTCTCTCTCTCTCTCTCTCTCTCTCTCTCTCTCTCTCTCTCTCTCTCCTTACTTCCTTGTGGTAGTATACTAAGCTCTCCTTCTTTCTCTATGTCTCTCTCTCTCGACCTTACTTCCATGTGTGGTAAAACACTAAGCTCTCGCAATAACATCAGTGGATGTCGGAAAGGATTGTAATTACCCTCTTCGTGGTTTATGATAATTTTCATATATTTTTGGGCTGAAGCAAAGTTGATGTAACAAAAGATTGTCTGTCAGAAATTTTATCTGTACTGAAAGCTCACGTGCTCTTAGTCAGTAAAGACCAGGAAAGACTTAGAGAAGGTAATCATTGGACAGATAGACGGAAGTGGAACTCTTTGAACATTCAGTCTCTGACGACAGAAGTTTAAGATTCGACTTCATCAATTTTTTGTCCTATGTCATCACTTCCTGTTAAACCGACGGGAATTTTGGTAACGCATCTGAGAAAGCAGCAGCAAGACGGGACCAAGAATAGGGAAAATAACGTCTCCTTTTGACAGATAGAAAAGTAGCTCACACAAAGCGAGGAAGAAAGCTGGCCCTCCATCCTTATGCAAATGTCAGCACAAGGACGGAGACCTTTTGCCAATAAATCCTTTATAATCATCATCATGATGTTTAAGAGGATTTATCTTCGTAGATGGAAGAAGAGACTCTGTGCAGCGGCAGTACCTTTATATAATAAGCTGCTCTGCCATACTTAGGCCATTGACGAATCTGTAAGAGGATTGGAAGGTCTGCACTCTCGTCTGGGCGAAGTGACTTAAAAGGTCAAAAATACATAGTTGATGAAATAGAGAGCTGGCAGTGGAGAGGAGTGTGATGGAATGACAATGGAGAGAAAAGTGATGAGCAGTCTGAGGAGGAGGAGGAGGAGGAGGAGGGAGGAGAGGATTGAGGAAATTCGGATAAATCAGAACGCAATATAACAGGTTGGAAATATTCTGTCTACGACCAGCAGAGGAAGAGGAGGCTTGCTCAATCACTTGTCCACAAAAATGGATAGCCTAGCTGGTTTTCTTCAACACTTCATGCTGAAGGTTATGCTTTACTCAGTGGTAATGATTCTTGGCTACCAGTCGAGAGGGCCGGGGTTCAATTCCCGCCGCTCACGGATTGAGCCACAAATCCGGTAGCCCGCCAACCTAACGGTCCGAAAGAACTCGAGAAATTTGGTAGGAGAATAGGTAACAGAGTTAAACAGTGGGCCTAGCGACATACTGCCCACATGTCATAGGCATTGGGACCCGTCCCCCCACTGGCTGTCGGCCTAAGAAGCAGGAGATCAGCGCCTGCCCTATGAGCCTACAGAGGCCCAGGAGGATTTTAACTTTTATTTTTCTACTCAGTTCACTGACTATTTTCTTCTGTTATTTTATGAAAGTATATTAATTTCGTTCTTCTCTTCTTGTTTCCCGCTCTTTTCTAACCTGTAGCGTCTTCCTTTGCAAGCCCAAGGTCCACCAGCACGTTTTTAAATCTGTGCTACTAATAATAATAATAATAATAATAATAATAATAATGCAACAACACGACATCAGAAAGTTTGAACATCCGAGCCGATGTACATAACGTAAAAGCTGGGATTAAAAAAAAAAAAGGAAAAAGCATCAAATATTAAAATCATTCAGACTTGTAAAAATCCTCTAGGTGCTATAGCAGACAGAACACATCTAAATCCCCTCTTTCCATATGGAACCGCCCCCACCCCCAACAAGTTTAGCACAGTAGAAGTTCCGAGGTGCGATGACGCCCTTATTCAAAATTCAAAATTTGCGCGTTTTTAGTAGATATTTTGTGTCTCTCTCTATCCGAAGTTCCTGTCAAGAAATGCTGAATTATTCATGAATTCGAAGATACATTAGAATGAAGACGCTTGGAGGAGCAAACGAAAAAAAGAAAAATAAGCAGGTCGGTTGTGTGACTTACATTTTAAACAGATTTAAGATGGAGTAAGATCGACGACTTCAGGATGTCTTCATTTGAGAATGCGAGTATTATTTGCGTCAGAGAGAGAGAGAGAGAGAGAGAGAGAGAGAGAGAGAGAGAGAGAGAGAAAGTTGATTTATGATTCAATAAACAGAGAGAGAGAGAGAAACTGATTCAATAAACAGAGTGAGGGCGAGAGCGGATGGTGTATGTGCACAGGCAGA